>NW_028301711.1:102800757-103103787 GCF_037042655.1 Diuraphis noxia | reverse complement strand
TACATTCAATGTCTGGTCTTTTGACTTTTCGCTTGTATACAACTTAACACCAGCTTCACTAAACTTCCACCTATAATTATTATTTTTTAAATCATGAAATGAAGTGATAATAAAAATACTTATTGAAAAAGATTAACAATAGTTTAAAAAAAGTAAATTAATTATAAATTATTTACCTATCCTTAACCGGAACATTTTCAATATTTGAACATTTATAATGTGTTATCACCCAGTAATCTGTTGGCTTCTCCTCAAATGTAGTTTTTATCGTAATTAAACCGTCACCTTGTCGAAAAGTTAGCGAATTGAAAACTTCCTCATCATATTCTTCTGATCTTAAACGATCACCAACATTGTCTCTGTATGATGCATTCTATAAATGAAAAATATAATTTATATATATATATATATATTTTATTTATAATAAAAAATAATTTAACTAACCATTTTCATCTGCTTCTTATTTGTAGATTTTTTTTCATTCGTCTTCTCAACACCACGTTTTAAAGTGGTTTTTGTTTTAGATGTTGATGCTAACGGTTTAACTTTAGAGTCAACGGATTCACTGAAATGTTCATTCTATGGATCATAAAAATAATATTTTTTTTTTTATTTAAAAATGTACAAGTGGTTTTATAACTGATATCTAAAAGAAACATATTTTATTTTTTTATGTTTCTTAATAATTATAACCATAACGTTGAGTAGTGTTACGACTGACCTCCAATTTGTTATTTGGTTTTTAAAAAAACTTTACTTACCTCTGATTCTGAAGAAATAATTGATGTTCTATAAGACATTTTTGAGCTGCGTTGTAGACTGTGTTGAGGACTGATGAACGTTAATGGTTTTACATTGGCTTTTATACACAGATATTAGCCACTACCACAATAATTTATATATGTAAAATGCTAATGTTAATAGCAATGACTTGAAAAACCTTTCTACAAACTTGTTTTACATGAACACAAGTGGCATTATATGAATTATTAAAGAAACAGGATCTAAAATAATCACCCGCCTTGAAAATCAGATTTGATATAACAACGTTAATGACCTCAAAAGACTTTTCAACAAATATGTAATATAAGCAATAATAGTATAATATATGTATATAATATTAACATTTATTAGAATCAAAAAAATAATTAGTATGAACCGGATTTCAGATATAAAAACGTTAAAGGTTAATAGCAATGACCTGAAAAAACATTTCCAAAAAAAAAAATGATTATATATGAACAAGACATTATATGAACTGGTTAAAATATCAAATATAATTTAAAATAAATTAGAATGTATATATTCAAATAGACTTCTCATATAATAATGTAATAAGAATTTGCATGAAAGACTACAAACATGTTCTTACATGGACAAAAGAGAATGGTATTAAGTAATATAATGTACAATCATCTCAGGATTATGAGAGGTACCTAATACTCAATGTTCAAAGAGAGGGTTAAACTCTAGTATAAAACACCGAATTTTTAAACATAAAGTCATCAGTTCACCAGCAGCTCTAACAGACCAAGAAGCTACAGAACAGCAACCATCCTCGACTCTCCAGCAAAACAGTTACATCAGAACAGACCATCAAAAACGTAAAAACATCTTCAACAACAATAGCAACCGTCAGCCAGACTCAGAAAACAGTCAACAGTCAGACTTAGAATACTTCAACACTAACTATGTAAGTACCTATTTTATTATTTTATTAAAACTTTTAATCTTTACTCCTATTTTTAAAAAAAAACTAGAAACAGAATAACAATGATTTAAACACATCATCATTATAATAATATAGTTTTATGATAATATTATCTATGTTTATATATTATATGATAAAATGTTAACATCATATTTATAAGATAGTAATTACATTTTATTACACATCAGCAATCTACTATTAACGAACATAACCTTAAAAATATATACCGTCTCTATCACCATAGAACAGTTAGCACTATCACCGCTTAATATTATCACCGAACGCAATATTTATTATTTTATAATATTTGATATCAATAATATAAAAAAATGTTATATTATCATAGTATAATATTCAATATTTACATAAAAATATTACAATTTGAGCTAAGTTTTTATAATTGAAATAAGTAGTATAATATTCTTATTCTAATAAGAATTCAATAAGACTGTCTGCTATTAGATATAAAAAATATGTCTATCTATAATGAATTGTATGTATTCATTTAACATTGAACACAGTTATAGTAATATATGATATGTGTTCCTATATTTTAATCTTCATGATTATGTTTTTATAAAGTTCATTTAATTTAGATAAAAATTAAATTATTTACAATACAGTTGGTTAATATATTTTATTACATTTTTTTTCTATATTAAATTGTAGGTATTCATTTAAAATTATTCAAAGGAAAAAAATAAATTTAATATACAACAAATACACAGGTATAAGTAATAGATGATGTGTGTACCTATATTTTTAAACTTCATGAATATCATAGTATAATATTCAATATTTACATAAAAATATCTCAATTTGAGCTAAGTTTTTATAATTGAAATAGGTAGTATAATATTCTAATTCTAATAAGTATTCAATAAGACTGTCTGCTATTAGATATAAAAAATATAGTTATCTATAACAAATTGTATGTATTCATTTAACATTAGACAGGAGAAAAAATAAATTTAGTATACAACAAATACACAGTTATAAGTAATATATATTAATATGTGTACCTACATTTTAATCTTCATGATTATATCTTTTTATAAAGTTCATTTAATTTAGATAAAAATTAAATTACATACAATACAGTTGATTAATAATATATTAGATTATTACAGTTTTTCTATATTAAATTGTAGGTATTCATTTAAATTATTCAAGGGAAAAAATAAATTTAGTATATAACAAGTATACAGTTATAAGTAATATATATTTGTGTACCTACATTTTTAAACTTCATGATAATATTTTTATAAAGTCCATTTAATTTAGATAAAAATTAAATTGTGTACAATACAGTTGGTTAATATATTTTATTACATTTTTTCCATCTATCTTTATTAAATTTTATGTATTCATTTAACATTATTCAAGGGAAAAATAAATAAATTTATTATACAGCAAATACACAGGTTTAAGTAATATATGATGTGTGTACCTATATTTTTTAAACTTCATAGTATAATATTCAATATTTACATAAAAATATCTCAATTTGAGTTAACTTTTAATAATTTAAATAGGTAGTATAATATTCTAATTCTAATAAGTATTCAATAAGACTGGCTGCTATTAGATATAAAAAAATATATCTATCTATGACAAATTGTATGTATTCATTTAACATTAGACAGGAGAAAAATAAATTTAGTACACAACAAATACGCAGTTATATATAATATGTGTACCTACATTTTTAAACTTAATTTTTTATTTTTATAAAGTTAATTTAATTCAGATAAAAATTATATTATATACAATACAGTTGTTTAACATATTTTATAATTAGATTTTTCCGTCTATGTTTCTATGATTTAACATACTGTGTATTAACATTAATGAATTTGAAATAATATTACAGACAATGGATTCAAAAAACAAAGATGAACTTATGAATAAATATCAATATAATTTACAAACCATGGAATCATTAAGATTAGGGAATATTGAAGATAATAAAAATAATATATTAGAAACGAAAGAAATTAATAAAAAAATTAAAGAAATAAAACATAACATTTATTTAATCAGGATATGTTCATCATCAAATGAATTTGAAATCAATAAATTAAGAGATAAATTGTTTTCTTTAAAAGAAAAAAAAAGAGAAATATTTAATAAATATGGTAATAAATATATTGATTATGTTAGAAAAATGGAAATCTGTTATGGAGAAAGATATAGTATGGATATGATGATACGTTGTCAAACATTTCATGACATTTACTTTTCTAAGAAATTATGATTTTAATTTAATGTTTATAGCTATGTTTTTTTGCTTGTAAAAATAAAAACTATTAGAAACGAAAGAAATTAATAAAAAAAATTAAAGAAATAAAACATAACATTTATTTAATCAGGATATGTTCATCATCAAATGAATTTGAAATCAATAAATTAAGAGATAAATTGTTTTCTTTAAAAGAAAAAAGAGAAATATTTAATAAATATGATAATAAATATATTGATTATGTTAGAAAAATGGAAATCTGTTATGGAGAAAGATATAGTATGGATATGATGATACGTTGTCAAACATTTCATGACATTTACTTTTCTAAGAAATTATGATTTTAATTTAATGTTTATAGCTATGTTTTTTTGCTTGTAAAAATAAAAACAATTATTATTTAATGATGATGTGTGTTACTATTTTAATATTTTATTACTAGCAGATAGTTTGCAAATATCTATATAATTTGCAGAAACATGACATCATACATCAAAACAGAAATTAATGAAGTGTTGAAACAACAGGTGGAAAATCAGAAATATGGTGAAAGAGAAGAAAAAAAATTTAAAAAAATGATTAACGATATTAATATTAAAATCAAAAAAACAAACCTGAAGTCGACTAGGGAAAATTTATTAAAAAAAAAAAAAGAAATTAAAGGTGATTACGATGAATCTAATCATATAGGTTATCGATGCCAACAAAGTTGTATATTGCATTTATCATACCTATATGATTTATTAAATAATAATTAAGTTTTTAATTTCTTTTTTTTTAAACTAGTTGCTTAGGTTTGCTGAATATTGTATGATTTATACTATAAAAAATAATAAAGTGATTACAATATTATTATTGTTTATTATATTTTTTTTTTCATTTAATTTTTTTTCAGCTTAATTATGAAAAGAAAAATGGTGACAAAACGTCAGCGAATGACATATGCTGATGAAGGAATATTTGAAATTGAAAGATTTAAAAAATGTTCAAAAACTTTTATAGTTAAGAATAATTAAAAATTTTTAGACTACACACTTTTTTTTAACTATACTTTAGACAAAATAATTCCAAAGTTAAAGGAATCATGTCTACAAACATCTATAAAATTTAATTTATATGTAGATAGTGTATATGAACGAATTATCACACAAGAAGTACAGGATATAGCATTTAAAACCTCTAATACACTTGCATGTAATTCCTCTGATTTTAATAAATTACTGAATGGGATGTTCAATAAATTATTAAGTGAAGAAGATGATTTTTTAGCAAAAGCTTCTGGCTGGTCACTTAAAACAATAGATGCATTACAATTGAGAATTAATATAGTAAATCCTCTCAGAGGAGGAACGTATCTAGATCTTCCTGAATATATCAAAGATAAAAGAGCAGTCATAAATGTAAAAAATAATGATGTTAAATGTTTTAAATATTCAATACTATCAAAGTTTGACAATCGTTCAAATAAAACTTATTTTAATAAGAAATATTTTGAAATGTTAGAAAAAAAAAGTGGCTTAGATTTTAAATGTATAGATTTTCCTACACCAATCAGTCAGATAAAAAAATTTGAACGTATAAATAATGTATCAATTAATATTTATAGTTTAAATGATAAAAAACATATTTTCCCTCTATATATTTGTAATACTGAAAGAAAAAAACATTTTGATCTACTTTTGTTTAATAATAATAACACATCACACTATTGTTATATAAAAAATTTTTCAAGATTTATTAGAAGTCAGAAAACTAAAAACTGTTCCAGATTAATTATCTGTAAAAGATGTTTTACTACTTTTAGTGAAAAGCCATGTAAAAGCAAACTTTGGGGTAAGAAAGGGTTGAGTGAACACCAGCATAATTGTAGAAAGAACCAATTAGGGAGACCAATAATGTTTGAAAAGGGGGATGATGATTTTATTTATTTTAAAAACTATAAAAATACACAGAGAATACCAATTGTTATTTATGCAGATTTTGAATGTATTTTAACTCCTAAAAATAAGTCTAGTGAATTTAATAGTTACGAAAAATCTAAAACTTATGCTACACATTTACATGAAATTATGAGCTATGGGTTTTATGTCAAAGTTAACTATGATGTTATATCAAAAGAACTAGTAAAACAGTTCAAAATTCCGAGAAAGGTGGTAATTTATAGAGGTGAAAATGCTGCAAAAAAATTTATGGAAAATATGATTGTTATTGGAAATAATATTAATAAAATTTATCAAACAAATAAACCGATGAATAAATTAACTAAAGAAGAAGAAAGTAATTTTAAAAATACTAAGTTTTGTGGAAAATGTTCGAGACATTTTAAAAATAATAATTTAATTAAAGTTCGAGATCACTGTCATTTTACTGGTAAATATAGACAATGTCTTTGTCTTCAATGTAATTTTGAAATAATTAACCCCTCATTCGTACCAATTTTCTTCCATAATTTATGGTACGATAGTCATTTCATAATTCGGGAACTTGGTTGTAATGATAAAGATATTCACGTTATTCCTAATTCGTCAGAAAAATATATATCCTTTAGTAAAGAAATCGCACATAGATTTAGTATTAAATTTGTCGATACATTCCGTTTCATGAGCGAATCATTAAGTAAACTTGCATTAAATTTATCTGAAGATAAGTTGAGGTTTAGAGAAACTCTTAAAAATTTTTCCATGAAAGCATTAGATCTAGTCACTCAAAAAGGAATCTTCCCTTATGAATATGTCGATAGTTGGAGTAAATTAGATGATACTTTCTTACCATCAAAGTCTGAATTTTATAACTCTTTGACAGACGAAAAAATAAGCGATAAAGATTATATGCATGCTAAAAATATATGGCGAACATTCGATATAAAGACTTTAGGTGAGTATAGCGATCTTTATTTAAAGACTGACGTTACCATACTGGCTGACGTGTTTGAAAATTTTAGAGACTTATGTTTATCTACTCTCAGATTAGATCCTGCTCATTACATGACTGCTCCTGGATTTGCTTTTGATTGTATGCTTAAGTACACTAAGGTAAAATTGGAAAGGTTAAAGGATTACAACATGCTCCTCTTTTTTGAAAACTCAATCCGGGGGGGCATTTGTCAATCAACTAAAAGATATGTTAAAGCAAATATACCAAATATTGAAGGACTGGACTATAATTCGAATGAACCAATCACATGGATTACATATCTTGACTGTGTAAATTTGTATGGTAAATCTATGTTAACAGAATTGCCTTTCAAAGATTTTGAGTGGGTTAATGATCTCAATATCGATGTCACTAAAATTGCCGATGATTCAGAAGTTGGGTATATATTAGAAGTTGATATCGAGTACCCTAAGTATTTACATAAAAGTCATAATGATTTCCCATTTTTACCCATTAATGAGTGTCCTCCTAATTCTAAAGCTAAGAAATTGCTTACTACATTATCATCAAAAAAAAACTATATAGTACATTATAAAAACTTAAAACAGGCGATTTTAAACGGTATTAAAGTGACGAAAATTCATCGAGCTATTAGCTTTTCACAAAGCAAATGGATGGCATCATACATTGAATTGTGTACAACTATGAGAGTTGAAGCTAAAAACGAGTTTGAAAAAAATTTTTGGAAGTTGTTAATCAATAGCGTTTTCGGTAAATGTATGGAAAATGTTCGCGCAAGAACTTCTATAAAACTTGTTTCATCAGCAAAAAAAGCTAGGAAATTAATGGTTAAAACTAATTTTAAAGACAGAACTATATACACTGAGAATCTTATGGCTATTCATCAGCGTAAGGAAATCATTAAATTTGACAAGGCAATTTATGTAGGATTCGCAATTTTAGATGTTTCAAAAACATTTATGTATGACTTTCATTATAATGTAATGAAAAAAAAATATGGTGCTAAAATTAGTTCTTTGTATTCAGATACTGATTCGTTGGTATACGCTATCCAAACAACAAATTTTTTCGATGATTTAAAAAATAGTTTACTACCATATTTTGATACATCTAATTATCCTAAAGACCATTATTGTTTCAGTGAGACACATAAAAATCAACCAGGATATTTTAAGGATGAAATGAAAGGAATAATTCTAAAAGAATTTGTCTCATTAAGACCGAAATTATATGCGTATAAAACTGTACATAGTGTTGAGGAAAAAAAGCAAAAGGTGTAAAAAAGTATATAATTAAAAATCACATGAAATTTGAAAATTACATGGATATATTAAATGCATTTATAAACCATATAACTGTTGAGGATAAACAAACTCATAGAAAAATGAATTTTATTCAATCCAATAAACATATTGTCCATTCGAAAACTATGACTAAGCTTGTTCTTAGTGCTAACGATGATAAACGTTATATAATGGATGATGGGATTAATACATTGGCTTATGGCCACTATAAATTAAAAAACTTTATATATCCGCAATCGAAATAAACAAAAAGCGCTATCTATCAGTATTATATAATGTTTTAATTGTTAAATGTTTCATGTAAATAAACAAATTTTTATTGTTATCAAAGAAAAACAGTAAAAAGGTAAAATATAATAATATGATAAAAATAATATAATATAAAATTTTATTTTAATATATCTGACAACGTTATCCATGAATTATAACTTGTATCAAAACCTAACCACTTGACAAACATTTTATTCCCAACTTTTTTTATAACACGTTCAACAAGAAAGGTGTTTGGAAAATCAGTTAATTTAATTTCTTGTTCATAAAAACCACCTAAGATTATATTGTTCGATTCATCTTTTAATTGATACGTTACTGGATTTGTATGTAAAATTTTTGAAATTGTAAATATTTCTGTCGTCCAATTTGGTGTGTATCCCTTATCAAATATATGTTTATATTTAGATATTCTTACTTTGTCATTAATTTTAAATTTTGGTTTGTATAATGTTTTGATATTTGTATGTGTGTTAAGTTTAATTTTGTTTGCATCCATTCGAGCTTCACTTGGTGTACATTTAATTGTTCTATGTTTTGTATTATTATAGTTTTGTATAATTTTTGATATTGTATTATACCAATTCCATGTACCTGTTGCAGTAAAATGTTTATATATTTTATTTTTAAGAGTTTGTATTACACGTTCACAAATTGAACACTTAATGACACTGAATGAACTATAATGTTTAATTTTATATTTTTTCATTAAATCTTGAAATTGATTATTATAAAATTCTGTACCATTATCTGTCTGTAACAATTTTGGATTAGCTTTTTTCAATATATTAAACATAGCTTTTGTACATTCCTCCGCTGTTTTATTTTTCAATGCTTCTACCCATACATACTTGGTAAATGTATCAATTATGATTAAAATTAATTTAAAACCTTTATTTTGTCTAGAATGTGACTGCATGTCTATTAAATCAGCTTGCCAGAGATCATCTTTAAACCGTGTAACTACGCTACGTCTAGGAAATATTTTTCTCGCTGGTCGATGTAGCTCATTAGCTATATTCTCTAAGGTTGTCATTATACTATAATATTCCTCTCACGTAATTCTTCTAAAATAGATATGATTTCATTACTAACGCCAGTATTACCAACTCTTTGTGATGATGTTAAAAGATTTAATCTAGTTACTAATTCATTTGGATCATCATAATAAACTAACTGTGTTTGAGGTATTACATCTTTATATAAACCAGAACCTTTCTTAGCATGTGGTGATGCAGTAAAATTAAACATCTTTTCAACTGGAGGATCTACAGACATAGAACTGTTTGCTGTAGGGTTAAAATCAAATGGTTCATTTGTTATGGTTGTATTATTATGAACGTTACTACGTTTAGCACTCGAACTAGATAAATGTTCGTTTAATTGTTTAAAGCTTATCCGAGGAGCTCTAGAGTTATTAATTTTAACTATTTCTTCGTTTAACTGTTTTTCTTCATTTTTCATTCTTTCGTAGAGAGGTTTTACAACGGTCGCCCATTTATGAAACTTTGAGGTTTTTGGTTTCCCATCCGCTTTTAAATGAACTCGAGAAGTTTTCAAAATATCGTAATAAGATTCCATATCTTGTATAGTTGTATTTTTTGGTTCTTTCTCACATAATAAAGACTGTAGTCCTAATGTCCATGGATAGTATTTATTAAGCAGCTGTAAGTTACCATGGCTAAAAGTTACAGAGTAATCTCCTATTTTGTAAGAATCACTAGTTCTATCATAATGTAAACCATAAGATTTATCATAACGTTGTGATTTAGGACGTTCAAAAAAATTTACAAATGTCGAATTTAATTCATCATCTTCATTTTCTCCACTAGTGTATGAGGTTTCTGCATTTTTATAATCAGCTAGTTGTAAGTTACACGATGTATTTTTTTCTATTTTTGTACTGAGTGGTTCAGTTATTGGTTTAAATGCTTCACGGAAATAGTTATCTGAATCTATAATACCACGTTTCATTTCCATTATTTTTCGTTTAATATTTTTTTTTGATATTATTAAATTTTTCAGCAAAACTTTTTCTTTGTTCATAGTAAATAATAAACTCAATATTACTGTATCGTATGACCACTGGCAAGACTATGTAGATAATAACAATGTTACATTATATATATATTATATATATATAATTATTTTATTTTAATAAACGTATGAAAACCACATCTATATCTTCCTTCATTCATTTCTCGAGTTTTATCAATAACCATAAACCCATAATCACTTTGATTCCAACATAAATGAGAAATTTTCCGAAATTCTGAGAAATCCATATCTGTCGACGAATGATCATTGAATATATGACGTAAATTCATGTCATCTTGTTTCAGAATTATTAAAAAGTTTGAGTTATCTCTTACCAACTGTTTTGGTATTTTAGAATATGTTTGTGCTAAATAAAATACGGAGCTAGCACCTGAATGTCTACAGATGCTAAAGTATTCTCTAATAACAGACTGTGAGTCACATATTACATCATCAAAAATTATAATAGAATTTTTCTTAGTTAAGTTAGGTTTTATAACTTTATCTGCGTTTGTAAATATGAACAAATTAGCACCTTGTATATCATCCATTATTTTTTTTAACAAAACATATTTTTCTTGATTAGAGGTTTTAGAGTATAAATAAATATTTTCAAATCTTAACCCGTTTTCATGTGTGATTAGATTGTACATTATATTTGTTTTACCCGATCCACTAGGACCAACTAATATAGCACGTATAGTATCAGGTAATAACGAACCATGTCTTGATGGTTTTTTCGATATTTGTACATCTACGTTTATTATTTCTAATTTATCTTTCTGTTCAATTAAATCCATTTTCTTATAAATACTCAAAGATTTTTATTTTATATTCAGTTATTGATGATGCGTTCAACTCGAAAGTGTAAATCGAAAAAGACTGGTAAAGGTATTGTAAACTCTCTTATAAATAGTCTTCCGTTTGAATCTCATGTTCCAGGTTATCAGTTTTGTGGACCAGGTACAAAATTAAAAAAAAGATTAAATCGTGGTGACATAGGAATAAATCCATTGGATACTGCTTGTCGTGATCACGATATTGCGTATGCATCTAGTAAAAATTTAAACGATAGACATAAAGCTGATGAAGTGTTAGAAAATCGTGCTTGGGAAAGATTTAAAGCTATAGATACTCCTAAAAAGGAGAAAATTGTTGCGTATGCAGTAACAAACGCGATGAAAGCTAAAAGAAAAATAGGAATGGGTTATAAAAAGAAACGTGCTACAAAAATAAAAAATCTTATGATAGCAGTAAAGAAAAAAAGAATGTCTAAGAAAAAAAATGGTAGCAAAAGACTGATTTTACCACCGAGACAAACAGGAGGTGTAATTCCCTTAATACCTATATTTGCGGGATTGTCAGCACTTGGTAGCTTAATGTCTGGAGGTGCTAGTGTGTATAATGCAATTCAAAATTCAAAAAGAAAAAAAGGTAGTGGTTTAAATTTAAACAAAAACAAGGTATGGAAAAAAAACTGTTAAATACGCTACCTAACAGACCGCTTTCGTCAGAAGATATTATAAAATGTATAACAAAGTTGAAAATCAATCATTTCCGTGGAGTGTTTTCACGTGATAACTTACCTAAAAAACCGTATGTAAATGAATGTGGTATTTTAAACTTAGATATATCTTCAGGTAATGGAAGTCATTGGGTAGCGTTTCATAAAAATAAAGATAAAGTAGTATATTTTGATAGCTTTGGTGATTTACCTCCACCAATTGAATTACAACACTATTTTAAAGAGTATAAAATAATATATAATTATTCTAACTATCAAGATTTCAATTCATTCAACTGTGGACATTTATGTCTTGAATTTTTATTATGCATGAATCTGTTACATTAAGTTTGACTGGAAACACAACTTTATTATCCACGAATTATTTCCCACCTCTTAACGTTTACGAGGATTCGGAAATAGCTTTGTTATATTTGAAAACACGAAATTTATTTCCAAACATAAATTTAACTAATAACCGACTGGAGATAGATGTAATTCCGTCATTAAATCATGCGCATAAACAAAAAACGTTTATATGTATTTTGGAAGAAGGATGTTATGAAATTGAAGATATTAACAACAAAATTAAGAAAGAGTTATATCACTTCAATAATGAATGGGGAACACAGCTAACATTCAACGTATCTATTGATCACGTCGATTTTAGAACATACATTAAATGCAATGGAAGACTAAAGTTAAATGTTCCAAACAGTATAGCATCTGTTTTTGGATTTGAAAAGAGAACCTATGGACCATTACATGAAGATCTTCGTTCGGGAAAAGCTGCTAATTTAAACACAATTAACTCTATAAAAGTTATGTGTAATATAGCACATGGGTCATTCAACAATCAACTTCAAAGTCATTCAATATATGAGTTTTTCCCTAGTGGAAGAACTGGATCGAAAGTAGTTCAGTCGCCACCAAATTTGATATATTACAGATTAAACAAAACAGTCATTAATTCAATAACTGTACAGTTAGTTGATCAAAACAATAATCCGATCGATAACTTTAATGAGACATTGACAGTTGCTCTGCATATTAAGCGTCACTAGTTTCATTATTAAATTTATATCTCAGATATTAGAATGTACGAGTCAGTCACTTTAAGTTTAACCGGGGACAAAACCACATTATCTGCAAATTATTTTCCGTCTATAAACCTTTACGAAGATTCAGAAATTGCTTTGTTATGTTTGCAGACATTTAATTCATTCCCGAATATCAATAAACATAATAATAAATTTGCTATAGAAGTAGGTGATCATAATAATAATAATGATCGTATGTGGTGTTATATTAAACTGGAAGAGGGATGTTATGAAATTAAAGATATTAAGCATCGCGTTAAGGAACAAATAAATATTTATAATGAAAAATTCAAAACTCAGTTAACATGTGACATTTCGGTTGATCCTAACGATTTCAGATCAAATATAAAATGTAATGGAATACTACACTTTGAGATTGCACATAGCATGGCACCTGTATTGGGTTTTGAAAAACGAGAATATAAGCCAGAGTATGAAAGACTCTTATCTACTCATAGATCGGAAAAACCTATGAATTTAAACACAATTAATTCTATAAAAGTAATGTGTAATATAGCTCAAGGATCATTCAACAACCATCTTCAAAGTCATTCGATTTATGAGTTTTTCCCTAGTGAAACGCTAGGATCGAAAGTAGTACAGTCACCGTCAAATTTAATATATTACAAATTGAATAAAACAAATATTGATACGATAACCGTGCAGTTAGTTGATCAAGATCATAAATTGATTAACAATTTTGGTGAGGCATTGACAATCGTGTTACATATTAAACGTTACGGATCTTGATATGGGATTAAAATTCAATATAAATCCGCTACTTCAGATCAGTTCAACTAGTCATAAGACTAAAGTGGTACCGGTAACATCAAATAAAGTAAAAAAATTGACGTTGAAAAATAAAAAAATTTTGCAAGCTCTAGGTTATCAATTAAAACAAAATGCCTGAAAGTGATATTTTAGATATAAGTTCACGGTACGAGACGGATTCTAAAATAACGAAAATTGAATATCATTCATATACACCGTACACAACATCGTTTAATAATAATGATGAAATACGAATATCAGTACAGCAAACAGATGTTTATCCGTATCTACACGAGAGCTTTATTTTTTTAGAAGGAACAATATCTGAACCTGATAAAGTGAAACTGTGTAATAATGGTTATTCATACCTCTTCGAACAAATACGATTAGAAATAAATGGAATAGAAGTAGATAGCACACGTGTTCTTGGAATCACAAGCTCGCTGAAAGGATACTTATCTGGTACACCAGATAACTATAATTGTTACGAAAATTCTGGCTGGAATTTGAAAAATGGAACACAATTAACAAACGATAAAGGTGAATTCAGTGCTTGCATTCCATTGAAATATTGGTTAGGACTGTTTGAAGATTATAAAAAAATATTAGTAAATTCAAGATTGGAATTAATATTAACTCGAAGTCATACTGATTTAAATGCGTTAAGTCTTAAAAGTGATATAGTTGCTGCTTCAGGTAAAGTTGTATTAAATAAAATAGTCTGGAAGGTTCCGCATATTACTGTTGATGATGAAGAAAGGTTAAAGTTATTGAAACTTGTAGAAAAAGAAAAAAGTTTGTTTATTCCTTTTAGATCTTTTGAAACTTTTGAATATCCTGAACTCGGGACTACTAAAAAAGTAGTATGGAACTTGAAAACCGCTTCAAAATTAGAAAAACCACGATTTATTATAATTGGATTACAAAAAGGTCGTAAAAATACACTAACAAAAGATTGTAGTATATTCGACCATTGTAATCTAACGAACGTTAAAGTATTTCTAAACTCGATTGCATATCCGTATGATAATTTGAATTTAGATTTTTCAAAAAATAATTTTACATTATTATATGATATGTATACATCGTTTCAAGAATCGTATTACGAAAAAAGTATACGGAACCCTATATTGAGTCCATCTACTTTTCTATCGAACGCACCCATTATAGTTATTGATACTTCAAAACAGAATGATTCGGCAACAGCCTCAGCAGTGGATGTTCAATTGGAAATTGAAGCATCGGAATCTCTTACAGGTGTAACTGCTTATTGTTTGTTAATTCATGATCGTATTGTAGAATATGTACCTTTTACTAGAGAAGTAAGAAAACTTGTGTAATTTTATTGAACAAAATAAAAAAAGTTTATTAAATAATTTGTGTTCTTTACTTGAAATATAATTTTTATAAAAATATTTGATTGAAAAAATTTTAAAAAACGGGGAAAAATAGTTGATACGGTAAATATTTTTGTGTAAGGCGCAAATAGGTGGACAATCTTGTGTAATCACCGTATTGTGTTACGCGGTAAATCAGAGTGCTCCAAGGGAGAATTTTCCCCTTGAAAAAAAAAAATTACCGTGGAAAAGCTGGCTGTGAACATACAAATATATACTACTGGCCTATCAGCCTTCTACCTACACTGGCAAAGGCACTCGAAACTTTGATCATTCAAGACCTTGAGAGGGAAACCGATTTAAACAGCTACATCCAGCAACATGGCTTCGTGCCGGGCAAATCAACCATCACGGCCATGAAGTCCCTATACGACTGGGTTAAGGGCAGCAGCGGCAGGCACGGGTTTGGAGTATTTCTCGACATCACTGGTGCCTTCGACAACGTCGGTTGGCACCCGCTCTTGTCCAGACTTGACACTCTTGGTGCGTCGCTCAGGACAATAAGACTAATCAAAAGTTACCTAGAAAACAGGACAGCAAGCCTAGTCATAGAGGGCAAAAGATATAATAGGACTATTGAACGCGGCTGTCCACAAGGGTCGCAGCTGGGCCCCACACTGTGGAAAGTCGCCATGACAGAAATAAGCAAAATACGACTGGACAACACGGCAAATATAGTATTTTACGCAGATGATATCGCGCTCACGGTGGCCGCGGCGAGACCCAACACCGCACACGCCAGAATAGAGAAATATCTTGACAGCCTCAAAGTGTAGGCTAAAGCTGTTGAGTTGGAGTTCTCACCAACAAAAAGCCAGATACTCAGTCTAAAAGGTGGACTGAAACCGGGCTACTCGATCGGCTTTGGAACGGGTGACAACAACCCAAGGATCGTTGCTGGTGCGACAGCTAAGTACCTGGGAGTCATACTTGACCCCAGAGAAAGTTTTTGGGACCATGTGTCGTCCCTCAAGCACAAATCCGAAGATATGTACCGCAGACTTAGACAAATGACGTCGGCAAATTGGGGCATGCGCCGAGCGGCAGCCAAAGTAGTGTACGAAGCAGTCTTTCTTCCGCGTATAACGTACGCATCAGAGATATGGGCCGACGGAGGGTGCACCCTAAAGAAGGGTATTGCAGCCCTAGGAAGCATGCAAAGAGAACCACTGAGGGCAATCACGATCAGCTACAGGACTGCGTCAACCAACTGCCTTTCGGTTGTGGCGGGTGTACTCCCACTCGACCTTGAGGTCAGAAGGGTGGCGCGGAAATGTAGACTGAGAGCCGGCGAAATTACACATGAGCAATATAACGACGAACTAGGCACGTTGATGACAGAATGGCAAAATACATACGATTCAGTAGACAAAGGCGAGTGGACAAAATATATGATACCAGACGTGGCTTACCGATGCAAACTGCCACTTGAGTTAGATCACTATACCACACAGTTCTTAACCGGACACGGAGATTTCCGCAGCAAGCTCTACAGCTTCAAGCTCCAAAACAACCCTAACTGCGCATGCAGTAACGGAGCAGAGACGGTGAGGCATGTGATGTGTGAGGAGTGAGACTTTTGTCATGTATAAGAACGCGAGAACATCGCGAGGAGCTCACACGCGCACTGGCGGAAGAAGGAATGGCTTGGCCTCCGGAGAAAGGAGCTTTTCTAACAACAAGGAAAACTTACGAAGCTCTGCAAACCTTTAGCAGTAAAAGTCTTAAAAACAGAACTGATAGGTAGGACCTACTATGGTCAGGACGCCGCCTCACCAGGAGGTGAAAGGCACAGACTCGGGGTGACCCGGGTGAGCACGCAAGGCGTAAGTGGCACAAGCGGAGGGTCACGCTCGAGCGCGTCCTGACCGGGGCGTGCTCACGCGTCAAGGGACGACGAGTAGTTGGGCCCTGTGGCTGGGGCCAAGGACAGAATACCGCCACAGTATTCCCTGCTTGTCGTAAAAGCCGACTAAAAGGGACTGGCCAGTCGGGGCTGACGCCTGGGGTGTGGACGCACCGAAACCTTCGGGGATTAGGGCGTTGCAGAGGTTCTGACCGTGACCTCGAGAAGAACGGGTCGCTCTCTTCGGAGAGGCCTCAGGGAGGCGGACACACCGAAACCTCCGGGGACTAGGGTGTCGGAGGTTCTGACCGCGACCTCGTGAAGAGCGGGTCGATCACCGAGCTTGGCAAACTCGGTGATGCCTCTAGGAGGCGCAGACCGGGCCCACCGTACGGGCGGCCGTATTATCGCGTATTCATGCCAATCGCCTATAAAACGTTTTCTTTCGAGCATTTAGCGTTTTTTTTCAGATTTTTTTTAAGCGTTTTATTATTGTTCTGCACCTCTTTATCTACTTTATGGCGTTTTTAAGTTAATTTGTTGAGCCTTTTTTAAATTTTTTTAAATCATGTTCTTAATCGTATTACGGGCGGCGCGTATTCATGCCGGACGCCTTTAAAACGTCCCCACGGTCAACAAACTCCGTTCCCCAGCAGACACACCTTCATCTTAGCCAATTACTAATTAGCTAATTTAATTAGACAGATTTCAACATTGATTTTTCTGTCTCCCCGGTCGACGATCAACGTTCCCCGGTAAACGCCTCTTCATCTTAGCCGATCTCCCCGCAGTCCGACTTCGACTTTGTTTAGCCGTTCCCCGGGTCGATTACCAACTTTCCCCGGTAGACGCCCCTTTATCTTAATTTAGGCGTTTGTTAAATTGTATTTTTTTAAGCGTATTAATGAACACATGTTACCCTTCAACATTCACTTGGTCGTTTGTATTTTTGAAAATCACTGTCCTTATCATAAATTGCTTGGCTGGTCTCTTTTTTTTATGAATCATTATTTACAGTGTACTAAACTAACTAACCTACAGGAGCTGAATTTTCTGCAATGAATTCTGCATTGGAAGCCGTCAAAGAGGGCAAATTGTCTGCTGGGCAAGCTGCTCGGCAGTTCAATGTCCCTGAGACAACATTAAGGGAATATTTGAAACGTAGTTCCATCATTCCCGGAATCGTAAGTTTTTTTGTATCATTCTCGATTTGATTATAATATTTCCGTATAAATTTAGGCGTCCAGAAGCTACACCAAAGCGTCGGAAAACCCGAAGTTATCTGCTGCTATTAAGTTGGTTCAAAACGAGGGCTTTTCTGTGAATGCGGCAAGCAGAATTGCAAATGTTCCAAGAACCACATTAAGAAAGGCATTGCATAATTATGACAAAATTAAATGTAAAGACAATTTTAATTGAACCTTGTAGTCAATTAGCTTTATTTAAACATTTCTAAATTGTAGTTGTACTTCCTCCACCGTCTGTTGTGGAATCCATTGTTTCTGTGGAGCCCGTCGAAGTCCCACCCGTTTCTCTAGGGGACAACGAATCCTTAGAGCCCGTCGCTGAGGAGCCCATCGCCAAGGAGCCCGTCGCTCAGGAAACCATCGCTCAGGAGCCCATTCTTCAGGAGGACACGCTAGATATGGGGCCCGTCACAGTGCCACCCCTCGTTGAGGATAAAAATGACGGTTTAGAGCCGGTAGTAGCTCCTGTTGGCCAGAATCCTAAGACGATCGTTAAAAGTAAAATAATATTCTTTTTTTTTTGTATTTTTAATACAACAAATATTTGTTACCCAGGTGTGCTAGTTTTCGGGAAGAAAGGAAAGGCGAAGACAATATATAGGACTGTTGACGTTCATCAAAAATTTGCATATTATCGTAGCCTACCAGAGAAGTCTAAGCCTGTTGGTGAGTATTGTTAAAACTCGTTATATCAGTATGACATTAAAAAAAGGTTTTTTAATTACAGCCTCCGATGAGAATGAAGAAGAGGAAGAAGACGTGGAAGAAGACGTGGAAGAAGACGTGGAAGAAGACGTGGAAGAAGACGTGGAAGATGACCTGGTTATTGAACCCGTTCGCAGTAGTAAGTAAAATCCATGACTAATTCATTCTTCATAAACGTAAAGTTTTTTTTTTCAGCCCACATACACTTCGACGACTCCGAAGGTGATATTATTGGCGATTTGACATTTAATAATGCTAACTCAGATATCATGGAGGTTGGTGTTGGTGCACAAACGGGAAACCCTCGTGAGTATTATAATTTCCCTTAAACTATTTTTTACGACTATAGTCGTTTTATCATTTCAGCCACTCCACGGCTGCTTCAGGTGGAGGAAATTTTTACTCCGTCACCAACACCGTCTCCTCAACGTAAATCAATATTGCTTAAATTAGCATCAGCTTTGCCACCACCAACCCATGACCCGTATGAGTTCGTCATGAGCGACCCGGGTAAGTACCGGGAGCGACTCCTACCCATACTAATTGAGAATTCTTAACTCAATTCATCACTTTTCAGAGCCTCGGCAATATTCCCCCGATCTTTTGGGCCCGTTACCCAAGTTCGTGGACGACAATGATTCGAATGATGAAGATATTAGGCCACGGAGGCGAACAGTGGCTGAACGCAATGCATTGAATGTCGACACTCAGGTATGCGTGTTTACTCATCTAAATCTAAATTGTTTTTATGCTTTGTTTTGTGCCGTAGATGGTGAAATATTGTCCAGTTTGTGACTTCAAGACTGCCGGCCACAAACTTGGTAGTCACCTTGATAATCACCACAGACAATATATTAAAAAGCCCCGAGACCAAAACATTAAAAAGATCTGCCAGTACATCACCTCCGAATCCCGCAAGGCCTATTCTATTGTTCCCCTGCGGGCGATACAACAGAAATTAGGCCCATATTGGGATGACAGATGTTACCGACGCATCGCCCACGAGTAAATATAATAGTGTACTATATAATTAGTTTTTAGCACCAAAGTTCATTTGTTGTTTGCGTTTCAGACTCACGATCATGGGAAGGATGAAAGTGTACGGGGGAAGTTGGAATCTTCCTGGGGTGACGGAAATGAAAAATCCGTTTGAGGGTTTTATAGCCGATGGCGATGACGGTCCGCAAACAATATACCCAGAATCAGTGACACCGGTGGTGCCAGTCTCCCTTGGAGCGGAAACCTCGGGTGAACCAACAGTTCTAAGACCAACAACCCCGGAAAACATCGTAATAACCGACACAAACGCACCATCTTCAGAATCGTGAGCATTGTCTAATTGATGTTTTTTTTTATCAAATTTAAGCCATAATGTCTTATTTATTTTTTTAACTTTATTTTCAGAAAATTGCGCAAGGCTTCGGAAGCCTTGGGACTCAACAGACAGCTTCCCAGAAATCATCCACTGATTGCGATGTTTAGGAAGACGTTGACAATCAGCCACGGAGAAAATTCCCCGGCAGCCTCCAACTACGTGTCCAATGTTTCGAGGGTCTTGTGCTACGTGCACGAACAATTGGCCGCCAAAGACCTAGCACCGAAACATTGGGCAGATTTAATATCGGCCGATGTAGAATTTTACATTGACTATTTTAGACGGTAAGGGAGTCGATGGACGATTAACAAATTATTGATTCGTTAACTACTTATTTTTTTTAAATTTTGTACACAGCCGAGAGGAGCTTGGACAGACGAAGGCCACCACAATAAATTACCTTAAGAACTTACGGCTGCTGTTCAATAACGTCATAAAATCTTTTATTTATGAAGACCAGTCGTTCCCGAAAGGCTTCGACATGTCACCCTGCTTGCAAACAGTTACCAAAATTAAGCTCTTGGACCACAAGCTGGGTCTGGTTTATAAAAGAACTACCAAGCAGCAACCCACTGAATTATTCGCCAGAAAGACAACAGAAGGAGATAATTTGCCTGATTACTCTAAGGTTGTAGAATCAATTGTGAAAATTAGCGACACGATACCTACAAATATTTCGTTGTTGGAGAAAAAGTTTACAAATCTCGGGACGGTGAATATCCGCAGTGAGAAATCCAGCTCCCCGGCAGAGAAACAAGTGAGTTATAGTGTTGCGCGTTACACTCGCGTGGATAATCTTTACCGGTTTTTTTTTATTTTTTAGCTTTCAAACCTTTGGCGTAAGGCCACGTGTGGGCTAGCCATAAATGTATTATGGACATCAAAACAGCGGAGTGGTGTCGCGGTCAACATGACCATTCCAGAATGGGAAAAGCGAAAAGTTCACAACTGCAACACAATCGTGACGGTAAAAGAGCACAAAACTGGTGACAAGGAGCCAGCGACCCTCGTGCTAAACGAAGAGATCGCCGATTTGATGGAGAGGTAATTATTTGTGAAGATGTAAATTTACGTGATCGAATCCTTATTTATGTCTTTTGTTGTCAGATATTACCGCCTCCGTATACGTACAGGGTACACACGCAACAACTTTTTTGTAACAAATAGAGGCGAAAAAATAGCAAAAATCTATGATGATTTGAATAAGACATTTGGTTCCAAATTATCAGCCTGTATATTTCGGAGAATGGTAGAAACAAAGGGGCGTGATCACGACCAAACCACTTCTGCAGGTATTGCGAAGTGTCTACAGCACTCGGAAGATACTGCTCTGAGGTATTACCGCGTGCCCGACACTTCCGAGGCCGTAAGGCGGCAAGCGCAAATCGAAACAGTAGACCACACAGCTTTGGTAAAAAGCTATGTTGATAGCCAGTAAGTAATAAACATAACTTTTCTCACTTGAATTACATTCCAAACAATGTATCTCACTAACTGGTAATTTTCTTTTAGCTTTGAAGACTTCTTCCCTAATATCCCATATAGTGTTTTTCCAAAACCTGAAATGGCCATTGACAAAATCAAAGACAATGATATTGTGGCACAGTATCCATCGGCCGTCATCGACCTAGACTACGTGTCCAGTTTGCGTGACAGGTTCGATGGAACTGTATTGGAAGAGCGAATCCAGATTTAAAAAAAGCGCATCATATGCTATACCCCTTGGGTGATGTGGAAATTAGCAAATAATCGACGTCGAATTTGAAATACATGGCTACACAATATTCATCAATGGCAAAACCGCGCTCTAGCTTCAGCTTGGGTATTGAAGTTTCTATATATTCATTTCTTCAGTTCCGTTTAACTGGAACGTTAACCACCCATATTGTCAGTAGCATGTGTGGTGTTAAGACTCATGGGGATTGCATTTTTTCAAGATAAGTATGTAACAATTAATTATAGGTAAGTATCAAATAATATTGTTAAATTTGCGTTCCTGATATTAAATAAAAAAAAATAAATAGAACAGCCCGTAATACGCTTAAAAACGCTTAAAAAAAAAATTAAAAATCTTATACGGTAGAATGAGGGTTGCTGATCAATAAAAACAATGTTTAAAAAACTGAAAGAAAATCATAAGAGCTGGAGCGTTTTCTTTCAACTTGCGGACGTTGCTAAAACTCGCTTAGGCACGGCCTTTTCTGCGGGTATACATGTTTCATAGTTTATAATGTATTTTAGCCTAACGTTTGCCGTCTCCAGTCCGTACCAATATTGATCCTCCCCGGATTCCACAGTTACTTGCAGTCGATCGCCGAGTTCAGCACCCACATTAACGTTTACGCTAGAATCGCTTCCTTATTCAGTTTTTTAAGCGTTTTATATATTAGTTTCCACCCCTCGTTCAACCAAATAGCGTTTTATAATCGTATTTGTTAAGTGTCTTAAGGCGTCCTTGCATTAGTATATGTTAGTTCCGGCCGCATGCTGAACGATTACACAAGGGTAAACGACCGAAGGAATGGCTCCGGGAACGGTCTATTTCACGGAAATTCAAGGGTTGACGTTGGGTATTTGTCCTACGTCCACGGGGTTTGTGGGCTTGATTATCAATTTCAACGTCCCATCTGAGTCAGACGGAAAAATCCGGAAAAAGCGATGTCGAAGAATCTGGTTTTTGATTTTGCTCGAGGAAACCGGGCCGTCAGACCGGCTGGTATGCTCGAAAGTCAAGCTCGAAGACGCGGTGGACGTGCGACAGATATCGACCGAGAAGCCAGGAGTTCCCATGATTTAGACCGTTTCGGACGGTCTCATGCCAGGGAAAATCGAAAAACCATTCAAGCCAGAAATTCTCGCAATGTATACTGTATGTGACTGTCCCCGTATGCCAAGTCCGAAAATTCCCTCGAATAAAGACCGTTCGTAGTGATCAGCGTCAAATCTGTCATTCCCTAGGAAAAAATAAAGAATAATTCTATGTCCGAGAGCGTTCGCAGTGGTCAGCGTCAAATCGGTGATTCTCTGAGAAAAAATAAAAAATAATTCTATGTCCGAGACCGTTCGCAGTGGTCAGCGTCAAATCGGTCATCCTCTGAGAAAAATTAAAAATAATTCTATGTCCGAGACCGTTCGCAGTGATCAGCGTCAAATCGGTGATTCTCTGAGAAAAAATAAAAAATAATTCTATGTCCTAGACCGTTCGCAGTGGTTAGTTTAGAACGGCCTAGGATCCGTTCAAAACAAACAGTAATAGAGCCAATTTATGACTCAGCTTGACAAAAATCACAGACCATTCAAAACGGTCATGAAAGACCGTTAACAACGGTCATTATTCAATCTAGATTTGAGAAATTCGGACCGTTCGAGACGGTCTGCAGACCGCCCGAAAAGGTGCGAATTGGAGAGGAGGATTAACCTGTTGAGCTTGACTCTAATCTGGCATTGTTCGGAGACATGCCGAGGTGTAGCATAAGTGGGAGTCGGGGGTCCAGGCGGGCTGTCTCGGCCGTCCGTCTCCCCGTCGACCTTGAAATACCACTACTCGCATCGTTTCCCCACTTACTCGGTAGAGCGGAACGCGCGGTTCCGGACGCGGGTGCGTCCGGCCGTCGGCCTGTGCCCGTTCGTGCCGGGCCGCGGTTGATATTCCGGTAGCGTTAAGCACCAGCCGAGGGCTCCGGGCGTCAAACCGCGGACCGCGTCCGTGCGCGTGCGGCCGGCCGTCAAAAGTCGCCGTCCGCGTGCACGGCGTTTCCGCGGGCCCGGGTCCTGGTGTGATCCGTATTCCGAGGACACCGCCAGGTGGGGAGTTTGACTGGGGCGGTACATCTGTCAAAAAATAACGCAGGTGTCCTAAGGCCAGCTCGGCGAGGACGGAAACCTCGCGTAGAGCAAAAGCGCAAATGCTGGCTTGATCCCGGACGCTCAGTACGCGTAGGGACTGCGAAAGCATCGGCCTCTCGATCCTCTCGTCCGCTGAAGAGTTTTCAGCGAGAGGTGTCAGAAAAGTTACCACCGGGATAACTGGCTTGTGGCGCGCGTTCATAGCGACGTCGCTTTTTGATCCTTCGATGTCGGCTCTTCCTATCATTGCGAAGCAAAATTCGCCAAGCGTCGGATTGTTAACCCGCTTAAGGGAACGTGAGCTGGGTTTAGACCGTCGTGAGACAGGTTAGTTTTACTCTACTGATGCACGGTCGCACGCGATCGAAACCGCCTTTACGGCGGCAGTCGTTACGATAGTAATCCTGCCCAGTACGAGAGGAAAGGCAGGTTCAGACATTGTATGTATTGCACGTATCGAGCTGCGCGGACCGCATGCGTCGGTCGACCGAGTCGCGGTGGTCGTCTCTCTCGGGTTGGTCTCACGGCCAACACCGGGCGGGGGGCGGTCACCGTCGCGGTCGACTGACGCATACGGTTCGCGCGGCGGGCGCCTTTTTTTTTTTTTAAAACATTTCGCCGTACCGCTACGCAGCGACATGTGTGTTTTGCGGTGATTTTTTTTCGGCCCCGGGGATCGGCCGGGGGACTGGTGACGGACGGACCGCGGTCGGACGGAAAATAAAAATTTTTCCTCGGCACGCGGCCGTGACGTCCGAGTGCCCGGTGACCCTGCCGGGCGGAGCGCACGCCGGTCGACCGGTTCAGTGATCGTCTCTCTCGGGTTGGTCTCGCGGCCTACACCGGGCTAGGTTAGGTTAGGTTCGTGGTTCGGTCGCGGTCGACTGGCCCGCAGGTCCGGGCGACGGGCGCTATTTTTTTTTTGTCAAAACCGTTCGACGTCTCGCTACGCACCTCCATGGAATTTCGGAGTAGACTGCTGCTTGTCAGCCACGCGACCGTGATGCACAGTGTGCAGGGCTACGGTGACGACACTGTCCCCATTCACCAGAGGAGGAAAGGGACAGTGAAATATCATTCGAACCAGTACTGTCCTCATCGCTCTCACGATGCGATGCTGATGCGATCACGGTGGTGTCGGCATATTTTAAGTATAACGTGCCGACCCACAACTTCATAACAAAATTAAGGACCGTACTCGATAGAGAAAATAGAACCGTTATTGGCGCCGACGTAAATGGCCACTCTCCATTATGGCACTGCGATAACACGAATGACCGCGGAAAACAAACCGTCGACCTAATTGAAGATTTTGGTCTAACAGTCGTAAACACAGAAAGCAACCTCCAAACATATGACCGGGAGGGTATGGGTTCGTCGAATATCGATGTCACCCTTGCTACGCCCCAAACCGCGAACTCAGTACAGGGCTGGTCAATTCATGATGTGACCGACAGCGATCATAATGTGCTAACCTATACAATAGACCTCGAAATAGACAGATCCCCGATGGAGGTATCACACAGATATAACACTAAACGGGCCGATTGGGCCAAGTTCGTCACGCGACTGTGCCACCATAGTGCTAATATAAACAGTCCCAATATAGACACGCATGCCCGATCTATAGTCAAGGCAATACAGAATGCAGCTGCAGACTCTATGCCAACAATCAAAACAGCAGGCCGGAGAGCAGGCAAACAGCCATGGTGGACACCTGAACTCACCAGTGCCAAGAAGGCTTTAGAACGCATGAGGAGACTGGGCCTCCATAGGACTAACAGACCGGCTTATAACCAAGCACGAAACGCATATTTCGCACAAATAAGGTCCGCAAAGCTTGAAGCTTTTGCTGGCTACATCAACGTTAATAAATGGGGAAAAGCGTTCAGCTGGGCAAAGAACGGCTCCAGGCTCCAGTGATATAGTTGCTGCTTCAGGTAAAGTTGTATTAAATAAAATAGTCTGGAAGGTTCCGCATATTACTGTTGATGATGAAGAAAGGTTAAAGTTATTGAAACTTGTAGAAAAAGAAAAAAGTTTGTTTATTCCTTTTAGATCTTTTGAAACTTTTGAATATCCTGAACTCGGGACTACTAAAAAAGTAGTATGGAACTTGAAAACCGCTTCAAAATTAGAAAAACCACGATTTATTATAATTGGATTACAAAAAGGTCGTAAAAATACACTAACAAAAGATTGTAGTATATTCGACCATTGTAATCTAACGAACGTTAAAGTATTTCTAAACTCGATTGCATATCCGTATGATAATTTGAATTTAGATTTTTCAAAAAATAATTTTACATTATTATATGATATGTATACATCGTTTCAAGAATCGTATTACGAAAAAAGTATACGGAACCCTATATTGAGTCCATCTACTTTTCTATCGAACGCACCCATTATAGTTATTGATACTTCAAAACAGAATGATTCGGCAACAGCCTCAGCAGTGGATGTTCAATTGGAAATTGAAGCATCGGAATCTCTTACAGGTGTAACTGCTTATTGTTTGTTAATTCATGATCGTATTGTAGAATATGTACCTTTTACTAGAGAAGTAAGAAAACTTGTGTAATTTTATTGAACAAAATAAAAAAAGTTTATTAAATAATTTGTGTTCTTTACTTGAAATATAATTTTTATAAAAATATTTGATTGAAAAAATTTTAAAAAACGGGGAAAAATAGTTGATACGGTAAATATTTTTGTGTAAGGCGCAAATAGGTGGACAATCTTGTGTAATCACCGTATTGTGTTACGCGGTAAATCAGAGTGCTCCAAGGGAGAATTTTCCCCTTGAAAAAAAAAAATTACCGTGGAAAAGCTGGCTGTGAACATACAAATATATACTACTGGCCTATCAGCCTTCTACCTACACTGGCAAAGGCACTCGAAACTTTGATCATTCAAGACCTTGAGAGGGAAACCGATTTAAACAGCTACATCCAGCAACATGGCTTCGTGCCGGGCAAATCAACCATCACGGCCATGAAGTCCCTATACGACTGGGTTAAGGGCAGCAGCGGCAGGCACGGGTTTGGAGTATTTCTCGACATCACTGGTGCCTTCGACAACGTCGGTTGGCACCCGCTCTTGTCCAGACTTGACACTCTTGGTGCGTCGCTCAGGACAATAAGACTAATCAAAAGTTACCTAGAAAACAGGACAGCAAGCCTAGTCATAGAGGGCAAAAGATATAATAGGACTATTGAACGCGGCTGTCCACAAGGGTCGCAGCTGGGCCCCACACTGTGGAAAGTCGCCATGACAGAAATAAGCAAAATACGACTGGACAACACGGCAAATATAGTATTTTACGCAGATGATATCGCGCTCACGGTGGCCGCGGCGAGACCCAACACCGCACACGCCAGAATAGAGAAATATCTTGACAGCCTCAAAGTGTAGGCTAAAGCTGTTGAGTTGGAGTTCTCACCAACAAAAAGCCAGATACTCAGTCTAAAAGGTGGACTGAAACCGGGCTACTCGATCGGCTTTGGAACGGGTGACAACAACCCAAGGATCGTTGCTGGTGCGACAGCTAAGTACCTGGGAGTCATACTTGACCCCAGAGAAAGTTTTTGGGACCATGTGTCGTCCCTCAAGCACAAATCCGAAGATATGTACCGCAGACTTAGACAAATGACGTCGGCAAATTGGGGCATGCGCCGAGCGGCAGCCAAAGTAGTGTACGAAGCAGTCTTTCTTCCGCGTATAACGTACGCATCAGAGATATGGGCCGACGGAGGGTGCACCCTAAAGAAGGGTATTGCAGCCCTAGGAAGCATGCAAAGAGAACCACTGAGGGCAATCACGATCAGCTACAGGACTGCGTCAACCAACTGCCTTTCGGTTGTGGCGGGTGTACTCCCACTCGACCTTGAGGTCAGAAGGGTGGCGCGGAAATGTAGACTGAGAGCCGGCGAAATTACACATGAGCAATATAACGACGAACTAGGCACGTTGATGACAGAATGGCAAAATACATACGATTCAGTAGACAAAGGCGAGTGGACAAAATATATGATACCAGACGTGGCTTACCGATGCAAACTGCCACTTGAGTTAGATCACTATACCACACAGTTCTTAACCGGACACGGAGATTTCCGCAGCAAGCTCTACAGCTTCAAGCTCCAAAACAACCCTAACTGCGCATGCAGTAACGGAGCAGAGACGGTGAGGCATGTGATGTGTGAGGAGTGAGACTTTTGTCATGTATAAGAACGCGAGAACATCGCGAGGAGCTCACACGCGCACTGGCGGAAGAAGGAATGGCTTGGCCTCCGGAGAAAGGAGCTTTTCTAACAACAAGGAAAACTTACGAAGCTCTGCAAACCTTTAGCAGTAAAAGTCTTAAAAACAGAACTGATAGGTAGGACCTACTATGGTCAGGACGCCGCCTCACCAGGAGGTGAAAGGCACAGACTCGGGGTGACCCGGGTGAGCACGCAAGGCGTAAGTGGCACAAGCGGAGGGTCACGCTCGAGCGCGTCCTGACCGGGGCGTGCTCACGCGTCAAGGGACGACGAGTAGTTGGGCCCTGTGGCTGGGGCCAAGGACAGAATACCGCCACAGTATTCCCTGCTTGTCGTAAAAGCCGACTAAAAGGGACTGGCCAGTCGGGGCTGACGCCTGGGGTGTGGACGCACCGAAACCTTCGGGGATTAGGGCGTTGCAGAGGTTCTGACCGTGACCTCGAGAAGAACGGGTCGCTCTCTTCGGAGAGGCCTCAGGGAGGCGGACACACCGAAACCTCCGGGGACTAGGGTGTCGGAGGTTCTGACCGCGACCTCGTGAAGAGCGGGTCGATCACCGATCTTGGCAAACTCGGTGATGCCTCTAGGAGGCGCAGACCGGGCCCACCGTACGGGCGGCCGTATTATCGCGTATTCATGCCAATCGCCTATAAAACGTTTTCTTTCGAGCATTTAGCGTTTTTTTTCAGATTTTTTTTAAGCGTTTTATTATTGTTCTGCACCTCTTTATCTACTTTATGGCATTTTTAAGTTAATTTGTTGAGCCTTTTTTAAATTTTTTTAAATCATGTTCTTAATCGTCGGTCGCGCACCGGTCTCAGCCGAGGCGCGGTCGGCGGCGGATTGGTTTCGGTGTTGCTGTCGCAGGAGCGACTGTGTGGTTAACAGACCCAGCTCGGTCTAGGGGAAGGCTGCCGAGTGAGATTACTCCTTAGCGCTCACCCAGCCTATCGGCGGGGCTATATGCACCGAAGGTTGCCCGTGACCAAACACGGGAAGCGATGAGGATAGCTCGCGAGCCGACCGGGGTGGCGAAGGGCACGTGCACGCCTTAGCCGAACGGTACGGGCGTGCTCTCTCCCGACTTCGGTGGGAACGGGAGTCCCCGCCCGGTGCTCGTGGTCCGTAGACGACGCGCAGCCGGTGGTCGGCGGGTAGCTCCGCCGCACGTCGACCGTGAACCTCCGCGGCTCTCGACTAGCGCACAGCGCTAATGTGAGGTCCGCCGTTGTAGCCGCAAGGCACCAAACCCGGGAATCTTCGTGTCCCTATCTACTATCTAGCGGGGAAAGAAGACCCTGTTGAGGTTGTCCGTGCCCCCGTGATTAAGTCAATTGTCTACGAGAAAGAGTCTCGGTGACCCACTCACGAGTACTGCCCATATTGATATTCCCGAAAATTGATTTCTCAAAATTTCGCTTCCCTAAAAGTTTTTAAGTTGACTTCAACCTCTCTCAATCCGAAATTCTCTCATGCGTAACTCTAATAAATAAACGGTAAATGGCAATTGACTTTCTCAGGGGCCGGTTCTTCAGTAAGTCAAATGTCACCGTGAGTGTTCCAAAGTCTATTTCCCCTTGACAATGTTCCAATTGTTCCACGGAAGTCGAAAATTCCAGAATGCCACAGGAAATGCCAGATCAAATTAGAGATTGCCACATCGGGAAAATGATATTACTTTGCCATCTCAACCCCGGAACTTTTTTTTCCCTACTCATCGCTCGACTAACGAGGACATAGAGAAATGCCATCTCGGGAATTTCGTTGTTTGAAGTTTAGTATTATCACTAAGACCACGCCGTTTTCTGGTTTGTATTTTTATCGTAATCATCTTTTAATTTCACCTATTCGTATAAAGATTTACAAAAGTTGGTTTTTGCGTTATTCTAAAATGGCATATTTTATGAACGCAGCATTAGGATTGTAAGAAGCCGAACACAACCGAGAAAACGACGAAGTAAAAAAATTAATTTTATTACCCCAATCTGACAATTTCCCAAATTTTGTCCCCGTGAAAAGGCCACTGCGGGGGTACGTAGCGGTACATCACGAATTAAGGTGTCGAACATTGGAAATACGTGCGACGGTGCTGTCGTCCTTCCCCGGGCACATTTCTCGGGCGACGGGTAGGTCGTCCGGTGTGATCACCGTTGGCCGCGGTGTGCGGTATAGGTCTGTAAATCAAATATTCGATTTCCGTGTATGCGACGATGGAATCCGATGCCTCGAGACTTGCCGAAGTCAACCCCGAAGACGGCGATCGTAAAAACCCTTCAATCCCGCGAATTCCCCGACCGTGTCCCCGTGAGATTATCGATGTATTTTTTATATCAACTCGCTTGTTCCTCGACCGATCGTCCCGAAATTTCGATATGTGGTAGAACATCGAAAATAAATCATAAACGCAACTCGGGTGCTAAGCGATACGACCGGTATTTCTCGACTTATTGAAGACGGAAAAAGTTCACAAAACGTAAACGGATATTCGTGAGGACTAGGTAGTAGGTACGTATTGCTATGTACTGACGTCCCGCTGAGACATCTAAACACGCATATACACGTAGATATGTATAAGTGACCCTGGGGCGTATGAATTCGCCAACCAAATCTATTGTGTAGGACCTCAATAGTTATATCGAAGGCCAAACTTCTAGCCTTTCCAAAATATTACTATAGTAATTAGATATACGAAATATTAAATATGAAATCGTAGTCTTGGCAGGCGTATCTAGAGATATGATGAATGTCGTCGGGTTATGGAGATTACGTATCGCGAATAACCAGGATGTGGACCGACCGGTCGCATGGGCGTGGGAAGCTGCGATATTAAAATAATACACGCGTACGCTTTTGCACGACTCGACCATGGACACATGTCACATACGTATCTTATCGATAGGAGAGGAAATGCAAAGAGTAGGACTATCTGGACTATATAGGAGAGCCCCGATAAGACCCAATTCAGACGTGAGCCACCAGAGTCAGAACAAGCACCTTCACGCCAGACACCAGTCCAATTTAATTATTCGGACTTAGAATATTTTACAACCAAATCATTTTGTGCAGTAAAAGTGTTTTATTTACATAGTAATCAAATAAATATCTAATAAATTAATCACAAATTAAGTTGTTATACTTATTACACCCAATCCATCTACCTCAACACCAGTCGTTTGTCCTCCTGTATGCTGGGACGCTACAGTATCCTTACACTGTATTTTGAATTTCACCGTGTACACTTCAATTCTCTACTTCCCCGATATATTGTCCCCGTGTGTAAGACATTACCGAGATTGAAGTCACACCTGTTGATTCAAAAATTACTTATCTCCAGATTGATTACGTAACGTTAAAGTTGTTGCCGGCAAGCCGAGCCGATCGCCCGCGACCGAGACCCGTGTCCGTTTCACGGGGACAAAATTCGGGGAAGTAACGGGTTGAAGGCGGCATTAATATATAATTTGAATTAAGGTTTCGAACATTGGACATACGTGCGACAGTGCGGTCGTCCTTCCCCGGGCACATTTCTCGGGTGACGTGTAGATCGTCGGGTGTGATCGAATAAAAACGCTAAATGCCCGAGCGTAAATGCGGTATTAACGCCAGGCATGAATACACGCTAATACTGACGGGCCGTAATACACATAATAAAAACGCTTAAAACACTATTAAAAAAATATTTAAAAACGCTATACGGTAGAATGGAGGGTGCTCATCAATAAGAAAAAGCTTATAAAACTGAATAATAAAGCTAAACGCCTGAGCGTAATGTTTTAAAGGCGCCCGGCATTAATACACGCTATTACGGACAAGCCTTAATACGCTACAAAAAAACTATTAAAGAACGTTTAAAAAAACAATTAAAAAATGCTATGCGTTAGAATGAGGGGTGCTTATCAATAAAAAAAACACTTGAAAAGTTGAATAAAAATCCTAAATGCCCAAGCGTAAATGTGTATAAACGCCCGGCATCAATACATGTTAATAATGACGGACCGTAACAGTTCCCCTCTCCGTCACACAGTTGGTATTGAATGTCCATATTCTTCACTAGCGACCGGACGCCGTACAGTGAACATTAGCTCCCGAGTGAACTTCATCTTAAAGCAGTATTTCGGCTTCGCTTTTTGTGTATTATTCACCAAAACATTCGTCTCGACAAGACGCTTCTAGTGGTGTATAGCGCGCGAAGTTCGGTGAAGTCAGTGAGCTTAAAAACTGTGATTAGTATATAACGTATTAAGGGCGGCGCGTATTAACGCGTATTCTTGGCGGCCGCCTTTAAAACGTTTTCGCTCCGGCATTTAGAGTTTTTTTTCGTATTTCTAAGCATTTTATTATTGTTAAGCAATGCTTTATCTCTTGTATGACGATTTTAAATTAATTTTTTAAGCCTTTTTTAAATTTTTTTTAAATCATGTTCTTAAACGTATCACGGCCGGGGCGTATTAACGCCGGGCGTATTTAAAACGTTTTCGCTCGGGCATTTTGCGTTTTTTTTCAGATTTTTGAGCGTTTTTTTTATTTTTCAGCAGCTTTTTAACTTAAGTATGGCATTTTTAAATTTATTTTTTAAGCGTTTATTAAATTAGTTTTAAAACATGTTTTTAATCGTATATTAGCCGGTATTCATTCCGGGCGCCTTTAAAACGTTTTCGCTCGGGCATTTAGCGGTTATTTTCGGATTGTTAAGCGTTTTCTTATTGTTCAGCACCTCTTTGTCTACTGTATGGCGTTTTTAATTAATTTTTTAGACGTTTATTAATTTGTTTTAAATCATGTTTTTAGTCGTATTACGGATGGCGCGTATTAGCCGGTATTCATTCCGGGCGCCTTTAAAACGTTATCGCTCGGGCATTTAGCATTTTTTTTTTCAAATTTTTAAGCGTTTTTTTATTTTTCAGTAGCTCTTTAACTTAAGTATGGCATTTTTAAATTTATTTTTTAACGTTTATTAAATTTGTTTTTAATCGTATTACGGGTGGCGCGTATTAGCGCGTATTCATGCCGATCGCTTTTAAAACTTCAATCCCGCGAATTCCCCGACCGTGTCCCCGTGAGTCGGTCTTCGATTTTCGAATTGAACGCCGGCCGAGCAGCGATTGACCGTGGCGGCGGCGGCGGCAACGACCGATAAGACATTTTTCGAATCAACAGGTGGACCTGAATCCTGCGAATTTCGTCCGTAGACCTTTTCACGGGGACAACGTTTTGGGAAAATGGAGGATGGAACGATGCACGCTGAAATTCGAAACACCGGGGATGGTTACGGACCGCAGTTACGGTCATGTGAATTAGCAGTTGTCGGTTTTTGAACTTTTTCCGTCTCGGAAAACAAGGGAAATATTGGTCGTAGCGACTAGTGCCATATAAGCATTTATGTTTTTTTTTCGATTTTCTATAAGAGTCCGACGTAGCAAGCCGATCGGCCTGAGACTCGCAAAGTTACTATTTGAAATCGTGTCGAAAACTCACGAGGACCAATCTGCGAATTCGCGGAATTGAAGGCGGGTTTCCGTTTTATTTATTGCCGTGCCGTTACGCGTGGCGTGTAAGACCTGTCTAGCTACAAAACAAAAGGCGTGTTATTTTTTTAGTTATCGGTTACCATTCACGGCATACGTGACAGCAAAAATACATTACAACTATGCAACATTGTCCTATCGTAATATTCCTCACTGTCCCAATCTGTTTTGCAATGATGTGGCAAATAATTATTTCTTCAGTTTTGAAAGATTTTTAAAATCCTTTGTTCCTCGACACTACGCATCGCAATTGGGTTCTTATCTTATTACACAGTCTCAATATATTGACTCTAATATCACAGTGCTCAACGATTACGCTCCAGCGCTTAAACATTTTTGTTCGTTTTGTAAGCGTCATATTAATGCTTAGATCACCTCAATCAACCATATACCGTTTTTAAATCATTCTTTGATATTTTTTTAATCGAATTACGGCCCGAATGCATTATTGTGTATTAAAGCCAGGCGCCTATTACACATTTACTCTCAGGTATGTAGCTTTTTTTATCCAATATTATTTATTAGTTATTCAGAACCCCTCATTCTACAATACATCATTTTTTTAAGCGTGTTTTAAGAGTTTTCATTAAGCGTATTAAGACCCGTCCATATTAACGTTATTAATTTTAAATTAATTTTTTATGTCTTCTTTAAATTTGTCTGCTATCCTGTTAATACGTTTTTAGGGATCACTTTTTAATTGGTTAGTGATGAGAGGGTGATCACAACAGCAAGTCCGAGTAAATGGCATCATGCGGCAACCGTATGATATATCATGTTTGGAAAATCCTTAAAAAAAACTGTATGTAGTCCCTACAGCTATAAAAAATACATCCCTGCAAAGGGTAGGTAGTCTGCTATCCTGTGAATACGTTTTTAGGGATAACTGTATAATTGGTATGTGATGAGGGTGTGACTACCGCAGCAAGTCCGAGTAACTGGCATCATGCGGTAACCGTACGATATTCGGCCTGAATACACGCTAATACGGACGGGTCTTCATACGATAAATTAAAACACTTAAAGCACGCTTAAAAAATTAATTTAAAAACGCCATACATTAGATAAAGAGTTGCTTATAAATAAAAAAAACGTTAAATGCCCGAGCGAAGACGTTTTAAAGGCACACGGGATAATTACGCGCCACCCGTAATTCGCTTAAGAACATGATTTTAAAAAAATTATTTAAAATCGCCATACCGTAGGTGTAGAGGTAATTAACAATAATAAAACGCTTAAAAATCCGAAGAAAAACGCCAAATGCCCGAGCGAAAACGTTTTAAATGCGATCGGAATGAATATGCGCTAATACGGCCGCCCGTACTACGATTTAAAACAAACTTAATAAACGATTTAAAAATAAGTTTAAAAACGCCAAAAAGTAGATAAAGAAGTGCTGAACAATAATAAAACGCTTAAAAATCCGATAAAAAACGTAAAATGCCCGAGCGGAAACGTTTTAAAACTGATCGGCATGAATATGCGCTAATACGGCCGCCCGTACAACGATTAAAAACAAACCTAATAAACGCTTTAAAAATAAATTTTAAAAAGCCATAAAGTAGATAAAGAAGTGCTGAACAATAATAAAACGCTTAAAAATCCGAAAAAAAACGCTAAATGCCCGAGCGGAAACGTTGAGTGTGCGGCAAGAACTAAAACATGCGTACGCACGGTCATTTCTGACGGTGTACATACGCTCCGATATACCCCAACTAATAGCCTGTGTGATCAGATAGGGATCTTATTGCACTGCGTAGTGTTTAGGGGGAAAAATATTTTAAAAATCTTTCAAAAAAGAAGAAATAATTATTTGCCACATCATTGCAAAACACATTGGGACAGTGATGAATATGAAGAGAGAACGTAAGTATTATTTGGATGACTGATAAAGTTAGTCAGAAGTTATCGTTCGTTTATTAAAACTTTCTTACCTTAGGCCATGTAAGCAGTTCCGTAAAGCTCTAGAAGAATGTTGTTACCAGGAACAGCTGCCACAGGACTATCCTCTAATAGCATACCATTTGAAAAGCCTACAGCTGAGTCATGGCAGAGACTCTGCTGCTGTAAAAAATTGTATTGCCAACGTGTCGAAAATATTATATTACGTTGACACCTGGTTGGCGTCAACAAATAAAACAGCGGGTTTTCCCGAGCGCTTTCCCGCGTTAACCCTGATGGAGGTCCGCAGCGATTCTGACGTGCAAATCGATCGTCTGAGCTGGGTATAGGGGCGAAAGACTAATCGAACCATCTAGTAGCTGGTTCCATCCGAAGTTTCCCTCAGGATTGCTGGCGCCGATGTGTCCCGCCCGTTCGCGGGCGTACGGACGCCGGTGGGACTCCGCGCTGTACGGCGCGGTAACAACCCGCTCGTAACACGGAGGATGTCTCATACGGTAAAGCGAATGATTAGAGGACATTGGGGCCGAAACGACCTCAACCTATTCTCAAACTATAAATGGGTGAGATCGCCGGCTTTACCTGGTACACCGCGTGAACCGCGTGCGAAGCCGGCGACGGAACCCTAGGCGCTTAGTGGGCCATTTTTGGTAAGCAGAACTGGCGCTGCGGGATGAACCGAACGCCGAGTTAAGGCGCCGAAATCGACGCGTATTCAGAGACCATGAAAGGCGTTGGTTGCTGATGACAGCAGGACGGTGGCCATGGAAGTCGGAATCCGCTAAGGAGTGTGTAACAACTCACCTGCCGAAGCAACTAGCTCTGAAAATGGATGGCGCTGGAGCGTCGTGCCTATACTCGGCCGTCGGCGGCACAGTGGGGCCGGTCGTCGCTCGCGGCGGCCGGTCCCGGCAAGCCCCGACGAGTAGGATGGCGCGGCGGTGTGCGTCGAAGGGCAGGTCGCGAGACCGCCTGGAGCCGCCGTCGGTGCAGATCTTGGTGGTAGTAGCAAATACTCGAGGGGCCCTCGGGGGCTGCCGTGGAGAAGGGTTTCTTGTGAACAGCCGTTGTCCAAGAGTCAGTCGATCCTAAGCCCGGGGAGAGATCCTCGTACCACGGGCGAAGGCGTTTTCGAATCGCCCATGGGGCGAGAGGGAATCCGGTCCGTATTCCGGAACCCGACGCGGAACCGCTCCCTAGTGTTCGGGGCTCTTTTGTCTCGTCCGGGCGACCGGAATGAACTCAAAGAAGCCGCCGGGGGGTCCGGGAAGAGTTCTCTTTTCTCTGTGAGCGTTGTACGTCCCTGGAATCCTCTAGCCGGGCGATAGGGACGCGAGCGCGAAGAGCACCGCTCGTTGCGGCGGTGTCCGTGACCCCCACGCGGACCTTGAAAATTCGAGAGAGGGCCACGCGGAGTCTTCGCGTCGGTTCGTACCGATATCCGCAGCAGGTCTCCGAGGTGAGCAGCCTCTAGCCGCATAGAATAATGTAGGTAAGGGAAGTCGGCAAAACCGATCCGTAACTTCGGGATAAGGATTGGCTCTGAGGAGCGTGGCGGATCGGGTTCGGGTCGTCGTAGAAGCGTAGGCGGTGCTGGCGACACCCCGGCCGTCGCCCGTGCGCCCGGTCTCCGGACCGGGAGCCTCGAGGCGGTCGCGGGCTCGTCGCCGTCCGCCGACCGTGGAACCACCGAGCTTCGGTCGCTGGCCGCGTCGCGGCCGGCCGTCCGCCCCGGTGTCGGTCCGCCGTCACCGGGCGGTACGGCCGCCGCGCCGTCGGCCGCGTAGCCGGATCGACCGCCATGTAACGGTCAACTCAGAACTGGCACGGACCAGGGGAATCCGACTGTCTAATTAAAACAAAGCATCGCGATGGCCCGGGACGGGTGTTGACGCGATGTGATTTCTGCCCAGTGCTCTGAATGTCAACGTGAAGAAATTCAAGCAAGCGCGGGTAAACGGCAGGAGTAACTATGACTCTTTTAAGATATTAGTAGTGCCCACAGGTCCCAGGCCAATGACCAAATTGTGACCGATAGGGCGAAAGCCCGCTGGCCACAAGAGGAACGAAGACTCCTCGCATTGTCTGAAGCCAAACTCGTCTTCGGAGGCATAGCATCGAGCGGAATCAACCGCGAGCTGTTTAAATCGCACAAGGGGCGTACCCTTGAGTCAATCAAGGGGCGTAGGAAGACCGGAGAGCACCGCGACCTAGTCGCGTTGTTTCTCGCTGGCCTTCGAGGTACCCTTACAGCTACTCCTAACGCTGAAGGAGATTCGATGCTACCGATTACTGAGGAGGTGGAAGACGGGCCGATGGGCAATGATGATAGCGCGGCCGCGCATGACCAAGTTGATAGATTAGATCACTTGAGTCTGGCTTCTAAAGCCAGCCAACAGGCAGTGGAGTTGCTAGCCACTGTGTCTGGTCATGGAGCAGAGAAGCTCCTTAGCGCGGCTCGGCGTCTAGCCGTGGAGTCTGAAAGTCCGAACCACGAAATAGCGGCGTGGTATATAGAATACGGCAAAAACTCCCGAGTAACAAAACCGGGAGGGCGATCGGCGGGGAAGAACCCCGTCGCTGGGCATAGCGATAGACGCAGGCCCGCGACCATAACAAAAGTATTGAAGGCAAATAGTTACAGGAGGAACGTCACAGACTGGAGGCTCAAACCCGGTACTGTTGCTGATCGTGTTCTAACGGGGATCGACTCTAAGGTTAACATACCGAGAACCGATGAGATGCTTAAATTCTGGGTGCCTATAATTGAAGGCGTAGTAGAATCTCAACCCCAGACCCCGACCGCCGAGCCATTGGCTACCGAAGGCAACCCCCGATTGGTAACAGTACTAGAGCCCATAACCCCACAGGAGGTGATCGATTCCCTCCCGAGCGCAACAACAGCTCCCGGGCCGGACGGATTTCCGGCTCGGTTATGGCGACGTCTCCCCTGTAACTTGATAGCCGGTGTCTTCAATATGTTTAACGCGTGCGGTTCACTCCCAGAAAAGCTGGTGAGGTCCCGTACAATCTTCGTGGCAAAGAAGGGCAACCCCGATAGCCCGGGCAACTATAGGCCGATCTCGATCGCGTCGATAGCCATCCGGCATTATCATCGAATACTTGCCAAGCGCCTGGAAAGATTGTCTCTGGTGGACTCCAGGCAGCGCGCTTTCAGACGCGCCGACGGCGTGGCGGAAAATCTTTTCCTCCTCGACTCGGTGTTGAAGGATTCGCGCTCGTCCCGGAAAGGCCTGTGTCTCGCGTCCCTCGACTTGTCGAAGGCGTTCGATACAGTGTCTCATTTGTCCATTACATCTGCGATGCAAGGAGTGGGTCTCGACCCGCGTTTTGTCGAGTATATTCGCAGCACGTACCAACGATCCGAGACAATAATACAGGTGAGCGGGCAGTGTTCGCGGGGCATTTGTCCGCGAAGTGGCGTTAGACAGGGAGACCCTTTGTCTCCCTTTTTGTTCAATCTGGTAGTAGACACCGGTCTACGAGCAATACCAGATTCCGTAGGTTACTCTCTGGGTCAAACCAGGGTGAATGCGATTGCTTTTGCGGACGATGTGATCCTTGTGGCGGAAACGCCGGCAGGCTTGCGTCAGGCGTGCGAAGCGTTCACTCGTAGGTTGGAGGTAACCGGTCTAAGGGTAAATCCAACGAAGTGTGCGACGCTCACTCTTGTGCCCTCCGGACGGGATGGCAAGGTAAAGACCGTCGGGGAAGTCTACTCGCTTGCGGGGACAGCTCTTCCGACACTTTCCGTGTCTTCTCTATGGCGGTACCTGGGTGTAGGGTTTACAGGCAGTCAAATCGATGTCTTCGATAGCGCGGCGTATGTGGCAGCGTTGAATCGGATCTCTTCGGAGCCGATGAAATCGCAAATGCGATTAACAATCGCGAGGGACTATCTGATACCGAAGTTCATTCATGGACTGACGTTTTCGGTGACCTCTGTTCAAAAGCTACGGTCTCTCTCTTTCGAGACACGTCGCGCCGTTAGGCGTTGGCTTGACTTACCCACTTCGTGCCCAGACGCGTACATTCACTCGCCAACATCGGCGGGGGGCTTGGGTGTTCCGGATTTCGTTCCTAATAATCGCGTTAAAAGACTCACTCGTCTTGGAAACTCGGGGGTTCCGGCAGTTCGCGAAGCTTTTCGGCTGCACGGGCCAAAAGCTCTCGCTCGTTCTCGTCGGGCTCTCGAGGCTCACTGTTCCAAGCGGAGTCATATGCAGAACTTGTATGCGAGCGTGGATGGCTCAGAACTGAAGCTATGTTCTGAGGAGTCGGCATCCGTGTCGTGGCTGCGAAGGCCGAATGGCATACCGTCATCGGACTTCAAAGCTTACAACCGGATAAGAATAAATGCGCTGCCGACTCGCAAGCGGGTAAACCGGGGTAAAGCTGGTCCGATTAACTGTCGGGCCTGTGGAGCTCCGTCGGAGACGCTTGCCCATATCTCACAGATATGCCCGCGCACGCACGAGGGACGCGTGTTGCGACACGACTGCCTAGTAAAACGTATTACAGGTGGTCTGCGTGATAAAAGGTACGAAATTGAATGCGAACACCGCTATAAGCTGCATGGCGGTAACATGAAGCCGGATATCGTCGCAACGATTAGCGACGAGGTAAGAGGCCGTGTCTCCGTTATATGCGATGTACAAGTCGTCTCTGGCGTAGGACCTGAAGTATGGCACACTAATAAAGTCCGCAAGTATGCGGACCGAGCGGATCTAAAGGCCGCGATCCGCGCCCGACACCTATCGACCGACGTACAAACGGTCGCCGCCACCCTAACATGGCGTGGCGTCTGGGTTCCCGAGAGTTTTCGAGAGCTCAGATCGCTTGGGTTGAGCAGTGGTCTCCTGGCTGGCCTCGTCACGCGGGTCCTCCGGGGGACACACGCCAACTGGCAAACTTTCAACAAAGGAACGGACACTTACGTGCGGGTCGGAGTCGGGTAGCACGCCCGGTGAAGACCGCAACAACCGTGGGCCTCCTTGACCCACCTTCCTTGAACTCTTTCCCTTAACGCCCATTCCTCTCCCTCTGAACTATCCCACTTGCTTCCCGGTAGGTTAGTAAGTGATGATACTCGGCTTGCCCGAGATCTGCCTCTTTCTCCATTCCGGCTATCAGGGTAAGCCGATTCTGTCCCATTATGTCGGTGAGCGGCTGATAACCGTTCATCGTCGGGGCGGACGACTGATACTAGCCAAATGCCTCGTCATCTAATTAGTGACGCGCATGAATGGATTAACGAGATTCTCACTGTCCCTATCTACTCGGGGTCGACGAGAGCCCACCTTGCCGTGGTGACCCCGCCCGGCTGCGCCCTTGGGCCAGTCGCTAAGAGGCTTCTCACACTAACGTCGTCCGGGGCAGGCCGACCCCGGACCGTACTAACCCGTAGGCAATCGGAAAAATGCAACTGACGACTAGCCCGACGTCAGCCAGAGGGTGTAGGGCTACCTGAGGCAGCCCCTCTTAACAAAACTAAAAATGAAATACACCAATAAACGTAAACCGTCTTGGGTGCCTCCTACTGGGAGGATCGGACCCCAGGAACCGGCTGTCGGGAGTAGTGCTCGTCCCGATGGTCGTCATCATCATGCACTCGGTAATGCGCAATCGAACAAGGACTGGATTATGGATAGAGAGAAAATGGTTACGGATGTATTAAGACTCAGGGGAGGTGGTGACACCAACCCGGACAGAGGCATGGATACAAGTGGAGCTATGGCTACTGGCGAGAGCAGTTCAGCTAAACGCGGCCCGCCAAGCCCGTTGGGTGCAACAACGGCCAAAAAGAAAACTGTCCCCACGACGAGTAGCAAGGGAGCTCTCAGAACCCTAAACGAACACATTGGGTGGATCGAGCAGACAGTCATCCAAGAGAGGGCTAAAAAGCTGACGGTTGCTGCGGCTGAAGGCTTCCTGGAGCATGCTACGGCTATCAGGAACATATATTCAGATCTGTGCGTGGAGAACAGCCGCCTCCAGGGCATCACCCAATTTAGCGCAAGCGAGATGAGCGGGTACTTAACAAATTTTACAAACTCCCTGTCTGCGAAGAACGCAGAGATCGAGACCCTTAAAAGGGAGAACAAGGAGCTTAGGGATAAGTTAGAAAACAGTAAAAACAGCATGGACTGCGTACATACTCCCACGCCTCAGGTGGTAACAGAGAAAAAGACTGAATCTTATGCCCAGAAAGCCAAGGCGAAGGCTAAGAGCAATAAAAGCAGTACAAAGGACATGCTAACAAAATGTCGGAAAGCAAAGTCAGGGACACGCTTTGTGACTGAAGTCCCAGAGGGTGGGTCTCTGGCAGACATCAAGTCCAACTTGTGGAGCACAGTCAAAAACAAAATTAGAAACCCGAGGGCCAAAACGATTATCCAAGGCAATAAAATGATAATCATACCGGATGATAATAATACGTTCGAGGTGCTAAAAGAGGTACCAAACCTCAAAGCGGTAGGGCCAAGAGTGCCCCGAATCGTAATCTACGATGTTGATAGCGATATCAGCGAGGGCGATATTGCTGAGGGGCTTCTGTTGCAGAACCCTGAACTCGGACTTGTTCAGGATGATATTGACGCTATGTGTGTCAGACATAAGTTGGGCCCTAAAGGGGGTAACACCACCCATTGGGTAATTGAGACCCCCGCGTCTATATTACCCAAACTGGAGAATAAGTCAGTCTTCCTTGGGATGACAAGATGCAGGATCAAGATATATAAAGGCACTGTACAGTGTTACAACTGCCAGAGGTTTGGCCACACTGCTCCAAGATGCGAGCAACCTAAGCCAGCGTGTCGGTACTGTGCGGGCGAGCATGATAGCCGTGAGTGCACAAATAAGGGAAACATAAAATGTGCTAACTGCAACAAGGATCATATGTCGACCAGCTCGTCCTGCCAGGCAAGGAGCAGAGCCGTGCAGACTCTACTCAGGAGGACGGACTTTATTGGTAACCAATGAACCGAAACATAAAATTTGTCCAGCTAAATGTTAATAAAAGCAAAATTGCCTCTCTACAGCTCAGAGACCTTTGCAAGAAGAACTGCATAGACGTGGCGCTATTGCAAGACCCTTTAGTGCAGGGCAACCAGGTCTACGGATTTGAGGACCAGAAGTGCGTGTTAGGACATGCCCAGGCTGGCGCAGCAATCATCATCATCGATGAAGAGATCCGCACGATAAGCCTATCCCGCCATACTAGCCAATACGTGGCCACAGCTAGATTGAGCAAAGCGGACGATACTAATGCAATTACTGTGGTGTCGGCATATTTTAAATACAACATGCCGACACCCAGCTTCATCGAGAAGCTAAGACATGTGCTGGAGCTAGAACCTAGGACGATTATAGGTGCAGATGTTAATGGTCATTCTGGGCTATGGCACTGTCCGGATACCAATGAAAGGGGACGATGCACCGAGGGTCTGATAGAGGACTTCGACCTCATACTGGCATACAGACCAAACTCAATCCATACCTATGAACGGGAGGGCATGGGCGCCTCAAACATAGATATAACGATGATGACAGCGCAGTTGGCAGGTAGGGTGCAAGACTGGAATGTACATGACACGACTGATAGCGACCATAACACCATAACATACTCAATATCAATGTTGAGCACCCGGTGTCTCAGTTCCCCAAGGAAATACTTTAATGACCGCAAGGCGGATTGGGACAAATATGTAAAAAGCCTATTAACGTACAAAAAGGACATTACTGCGACTACCATCAACGAGCACGCAAATTCTATTGTAGAGGTCATACGTAAAGCAGCCATAAAATCGATACCGCACAAGTCCAACAACAGGCGCAGACTAGGCAAGCAGCCCTGGTGGACTCACAGACTGATGGACCTAAAGAGGGCCCTAGACCGAAATCGAAGAATAGGCTTACATATCAGGGATAAACCAGCATATAACACTTTGAAAAACGAATACCTCACTGAGATAAGAAAGGCGAAGACATGGGGTAAAGCCTTTAGCTGGGCTAAGAAGGGCTCTCGACCACAACAGGTCCCAGTCACTATGAGACGGGAAGATGGCACCGAAACCAGTACACTAGATGAGACAGCTAAACTGCTACTTGGAACGTTCTTCCCTAGGGAAAACGAGCCAAGAAAGTCGTGCAGAGAAGGCCCTCTAGATGAGTATCTCCTCGAGCTAGAGACGGGTAGAGTAAAGACAGCCATTTGGCGTATGAGGCCACATAAGGCACCAGGACAGGATGGAATTACGGCAGCAATGCTCAGGAAGGCCTGGCCAGTCCTAAGTGATGAAATCACGAACCTTTTCAGATCATGCATAACAGAGGGACTATTCCCCGAGGCATGGCGAAGGGCCAGCTTGATAGTTATACCTATACACTCGACGCCAGAACATTCCCGCCGCGGCTGGCCATCGTCGCCGCGCCCGGCGGTCGCCGGGGCGAAGCCACGGGACGGCGGACTTCGCGTCGCGTCCCGGCTTCCCCCTCGATCTCGGCTGGGGGCCGTTACGAATCGGGCGAGAGCCGGTCTCGGTACGCTCGCCGGGGACCCGTGCACACACCGTCACCCGAACCCGGCGGTCGACCGTCACCCGGTCCGTCTCGTCAACGTGTCGCACTCCGTGTGCCGACCACACCACACACACACACATTTTGTTGTTGTTGAACCGCGGTCGGTCGCGCGGCCGTAACCCACAGCGGTCCCGGCCACGCGATCGCCCTCGGCGTCAGCTCGCCGCCCCCTTCCGCGGGGCGTCGGACCGGCGCTCGGACGCACGCGTCCCAGGCCGCCACGCGCGTGGCGGTCGCGGGGCGCGGTTGCAGTAAACCCGAGATCCCTGGTTGATCCTGCCAGTAGTCATATGCTTGTCTCAAAGATTAAGCCATGCATGTCTCAGTGCAAGCCGCATTAAGGTGAAACCGCGAAAGGCTCATTAAATCAGTTGTGGTTCCTTAGATCGTACCCAAGTTACTTGGATAACTGTGGTAATTCTAGAGCTAATACATGCCGACAGAGTTCCGACCGTCGCGGCGCTCTAGGGCGTCGCGCGCGGGAGGAACGCTTTTATTAGATCAAAACCGGCCCGTCGCGGCGCGCTTCGTGCGCGTCCCGATCGCGGCCCGCGCAAAGACCTGGTGACTCTGAATAACTTCGAGCTGATCGCACGGTCTCCGTACCGGCGACGCATCTTTCAAATGTCTGCCTTATCAACTGTCGACGGTAGGTTCCATGCCTACCGTGGTGGTAACGGGTAACGGGGAATCAGGGTTCGATTCCGGAGAGGGAGCCTGAGAAACGGCTACCACATCCAAGGAAGGCAGCAGGCGCGCAAATTACCCACTCCCGGAACGGGGAGGTAGTGACGAAAAATAACGATACGGGACTCATCCGAGGCCCCGTAATCGGAATGAGAACACTTTAAAACCTTTAAACGAGGATCAATTGGAGGGCAAGTCTGGTGCCAGCAGCCGCGGTAATTCCAGCTCCAATAGCGTATATTAAAGTTGTTGCGGTTAAAAAGCTCGTAGTCGGATCTGTGTCTGGGCGGTGCCGCGCTCCTGTGAAGGCTAGGTTAGGTTAGCCTGTCTGCTATCCTGTGAATACGTTTTTAGGGATAACTGTATAATTGGTATGTGATGAGGGTGTGACTACCGCAGCAAGTCCGAGTAACTGGCATCATGCGGTAACCGTACGATATTCGGCCTGAATACACGCTAATACGGACGGGTCTTCATACGATAAATTAAAACACTTAAAGCACGCTTAAAAAATTAATTTAAAAACGCCATACATTAGATAAAGAGTTGCTTATAAATAAAAAAAACGTTAAATGCCCGAGCGAAGACGTTTTAAAGGCACACGGGATAATTACGCGCCACCCGTAATTCGCTTAAGAACATGATTTTAAAAAAATTATTTAAAATCGCCATACCGTAGGTGTAGAGGTAATTAACAATAATAAAACGCTTAAAAATCCGAAGAAAAACGCCAAATGCCCGAGCGAAAACGTTTTAAATGCGATCGGAATGAATATGCGCTAATACGGCCGCCCGTACTACGATTTAAAACAAACTTAATAAACGATTTAAAAATAAGTTTAAAAACGCCAAAAAGTAGATAAAGAAGTGCTGAACAATAATAAAACGCTTAAAAATCCGATAAAAAACGTAAAATGCCCGAGCGGAAACGTTTTAAAACTGATCGGCATGAATATGCGCTAATACGGCCGCCCGTACAACGATTAAAAACAAACCTAATAAACGCTTTAAAAATAAATTTTAAAAAGCCATAAAGTAGATAAAGAAGTGCTGAACAATAATAAAACGCTTAAAAATCCGAAAAAAAACGCTAAATGCCCGAGCGGAAACGTTGAGTGTGCGGCAAGAACTAAAACATGCGTACGCACGGTCATTTCTGACGGTGTACATACGCTCCGATATACCCCAACTAATAGCCTGTGTGATCAGATAGGGATCTTATTGCACTGCGTAGTGTTTAGGGGGAAAAATATTTTAAAAATCTTTCAAAAAAGAAGAAATAATTATTTGCCACATCATTGCAAAACACATTGGGACAGTGATGAATATGAAGAGAGAACGTAAGTATTATTTGGATGACTGATAAAGTTAGTCAGAAGTTATCGTTCGTTTATTAAAACTTTCTTACCTTAGGCCATGTAAGCAGTTCCGTAAAGCTCTAGAAGAATGTTGTTACCAGGAACAGCTGCCACAGGACTATCCTCTAATAGCATACCATTTGAAAAGCCTACAGCTGAGTCATGGCAGAGACTCTGCTGCTGTAAAAAATTGTATTGCCAACGTGTCGAAAATATTATATTACGTTGACACCTGGTTGGCGTCAACAAATAAAACAGCGGGTTTTCCCGAGCGCTTTCCCGCGTTAACCCTGATGGAGGTCCGCAGCGATTCTGACGTGCAAATCGATCGTCTGAGCTGGGTATAGGGGCGAAAGACTAATCGAACCATCTAGTAGCTGGTTCCATCCGAAGTTTCCCTCAGGATTGCTGGCGCCGATGTGTCCCGCCCGTTCGCGGGCGTACGGACGCCGGTGGGACTCCGCGCTGTACGGCGCGGTAACAACCCGCTCGTAACACGGAGGATGTCTCATACGGTAAAGCGAATGATTAGAGGACATTGGGGCCGAAACGACCTCAACCTATTCTCAAACTATAAATGGGTGAGATCGCCGGCTTTACCTGGTACACCGCGTGAACCGCGTGCGAAGCCGGCGACGGAACCCTAGGCGCTTAGTGGGCCATTTTTGGTAAGCAGAACTGGCGCTGCGGGATGAACCGAACGCCGAGTTAAGGCGCCGAAATCGACGCGTATTCAGAGACCATGAAAGGCGTTGGTTGCTGATGACAGCAGGACGGTGGCCATGGAAGTCGGAATCCGCTAAGGAGTGTGTAACAACTCACCTGCCGAAGCAACTAGCTCTGAAAATGGATGGCGCTGGAGCGTCGTGCCTATACTCGGCCGTCGGCGGCACAGTGGGGCCGGTCGTCGCTCGCGGCGGCCGGTCCCGGCAAGCCCCGACGAGTAGGATGGCGCGGCGGTGTGCGTCGAAGGGCAGGTCGCGAGACCGCCTGGAGCCGCCGTCGGTGCAGATCTTGGTGGTAGTAGCAAATACTCGAGAGGGGCCCTCGGGGGCTGCCGTGGAGAGCCTACAGCTGAGTCATGGCAGAGACTCTGCTGCTGTAAAAAATTGTATTGCCAACGTGTCGAAAATATTATATTACGTTGACACCTGGTTGGCGTCAACAAATAAAACAGCGGGACACTGGTCCGGCTTGCTCGGGACCAGTGTCGAACCATTCGTTGAATTTTTAGACAAGTGAGTAGAACACTTTTGGTATTGTTGCGTAGTTGTGTAAAATAAAAAACATTACATTTTTTTTTGGTTTTTAAAGACGGGAAGAGCTTGGGCAAACGGTGGCCACTTCTATAAACTATTTAAAAAATCTGAGTGTCGTTTTCGACCTTGCACTGTCGACATATTGCTACGAGGACCCGTTTTTAAAAAAAAAACAAGGAAAACGTCCCATGCCCCTCCACCGTCAACCGTATAAAAGTAATAAAACAGAAGCTGAACCTTGTATACAAGCATAAGCTTTTGAAATTCAAAATACAGCGTAAGGATACGTACCGACGAGTTGATATAAAAAATACATCGATAATCTCACGGGGACACGGTCGGGGAATTCGCGGGATTGAAGGGTTTCAAATCGAATTTTACGATCGCCGTCTTATATAAGATAAACTTCGGAAAGTCTCGAGGCATCGGATACCATCGTCGCATACATGGAGATCGAATATTTGATTAACCGACCTATACCGCGCACCGCGGCCGACGGTGATCACACCCGACGACCTACCCGTCGCCCGAGAAATGTGCCCGGGGAAGGACGACAGCACCGTCGCACGTATTTCCAATGTTCGACACCTTAATTCGTGATGTACCGCTAGAATGTGGTGTAAAAAAATCAACCCAGCAAACGGCGAACGAATAAATCTAAATGCCGCCTTCAACCCATTACTTCCCCGAATTTTGTCCCCGTGAAACGGACACGGGTCTCGGTCGCGGGCGATCGGCTCGGCTTGCCGGCAACAATTTTAACATTACGTAATCAATCTGGAGATAAGTAATTTTAGAATCAACAGGTGTGACTTCAATCTCGGGAATGTCTTACACACGGGGACAATATATCGGGGAAGTAGAGAATTGAAGTGTACACTGTGAAATTCAAAATACAGTGTAAGGATACGTACCTACTACCTAGTCCTCACGAATATCCGTTTACGTTTTGTGAACTTTTCCCGTCTTCAATAAGTCGAGAAATACCGGTCGTATCGCTTAGCACCCGAGTTGCGTTTATGATTTATTTTCGATGTTCTACAACATATCGAAATTTCGGGACGATCGGCAAGCGAGTTGATATAAAAAATACATCGATAATCTCACGGGGACACGGTCGGGGAATTCGAGGGATTGAAGTGTTTCAAATCGATTTTTACGATCGCCGTCTTCGTGGTTGACTTCGGCAAGTCTCGAGGCATCGGATTCCATCTTCGCATACACGGAAATCGAATATTTGATTTACAGACCTATACCGCGCACCACGGCCAACGGTGATCACACCCGACGACCTACACGTCGCCCAAGAAATGTGCCCGGGGAAGGACGAAAGCACCGTCGCACGTATGTCCAATGTCCTAACCTAACCTAACCTACGATAGAATGTGGTGTAAAAAAGTCTAACCAGCAAACGGCGAACGAATAAATCTAAATGCCGCCTTCAACCCGTTACTTCCCCGAATTTTGTCCCCGTGAAACGGACACGGGTCTCGGTCGCGGGCGATCGGCTCGGCTTGCCGGCAACAATTTTAACGTTACGTAATCATGTAACGGTATGTTATGGTATGGTGCGCGGTATAGGTCTGTAAATCAAATATTCGATTTCCGTGTATGCGACGATGGAATCCGATGCCTCGAGACTGGCCGAAGTCAAACCCGAAGACGGCGATCGTAAAAATCGATTTGAAACCCTTCAATCCCGTAGTTCCCCGACCGTGTCCCCGGGAGATTATCGATGTATTTTTTATATTAAATTTCAACTACATTAAAATACTTGTTTTTTTTTTTACTTAAAAATTTAAAAAATATGTGTATTTCCTATTGCACAGAATGTGAACTAAACAACCCAAAAGACCGCATGGTTGTAAAATAAATTCTGACCTTCAACCTCGCATTTTCTCCCGTATTGTCACCGTGAGTCGGACACATATAATTGACAAAAAAAATCAAGTACCGTACGTATCCGCAAAAGATGTTTCAAAATTTTTCCCGAAAAATTGTCCCCGTGAGTCAGAAATCAGTTATTACGAAAAAATTCAAGTACGGTCCATGGCGGCGAGACAAACGTTGATCAAAAAAAAAATATGTACCCGTGAGACTTACGCAACAGAACGAAAAAATGCCACATGTCCTCGACAGTGAGACAAAACTGCAAAGAAAATCCTTGCCTGACTTACGAGCCACAGAATTGAACTTAGGATAGAGGACCCATGAGTCGGTCAATTGACTTCGGGATTGCCAGAGTAGGCTCAACCTGTCTCTGGTGGACTCCAGGTAGCGGGCTTTCAGACGCGCCGACGGCGTGGCGGAAAATCTTTTCCTCCTCGAAACGGTGCTGAAGGATTCTCGCTCGTCCCGGAAAGGCCTGTGTTTAGCGTCCCTTGATTTATCGAAGGCGTTTGATACAGTGTCTCATTCGTCCATAACGTCTGCGATGCAAGGCGTGGGTCTTGACCCGCACTTTGTCGAATACATTCGCAGTAAGTACCAAAGTTCGGAGACAATAATCCAGGTGAGCGGGCAGTGTTCGCGGGGCATTTGTCCACGAAGCGACGTTAGGAGGGACTATCTGATACCGAAGTTCATTCATGGGCTGACGTTTTCAGTAATCTCTGTACATAAGCTACGGTCTCTCTCTTACGAGACACGTCGCGCCGTAAAGCGCTGGCTCGACTTACCCGTTTCGTGCCCAGACGCGTACATTCACTCGCCAGCATCGGCGGGGGGCTTGGGTGTTCCGGATTTCGTTCGCTTTGTACTTAGAAATCGCATTAAAAGACTCACTCGTCTTGGAAACTCAGGGGTCCCGGCGGTTCGCGAAGCTTTTCGGCTGTTCGGGCCAAAAGCTCTCGCTCGCTCTCATCGGGCCCTCGAGGCTCACTGTTCCAAGCGGAGTCATATGCAGAACTTATATGCGAGCGTGGATGGCTCAGAACTGAAGCTATGTTCTGAGGAGCCGGCATCCGTGTCGTGGTTTCGAAGGCCGAATGGCATACCGTCATCGGACTTCAAAGTCTACAACCGGATAAGGATAAATGCATTGCTGACTCGCAGGCGGGTAAACCGGGGAAAAGCTGGTCCGATTAACTGTCGGGCTTGTGGAGCCACGGCGGAGACGCTTGCCCATATCTCACAGTCATGCCCGCGCACGCATGAGGGACGCATATTGCGACACGACTGCCTTGTAAAACGCATTACAGGTGGTCTGCGTGATAAGAGGTATGAAGTTGAATGTGAACACCTTTATAAGCTGCATGGCGGTAACATGAAGCCGGATATCGTCGCAACGATTAGCGACGAGGTAAGAGGCCGTGTCTCCGTTATATGCGATGTACAAGTCGTCTCTGGCGTAGGACCTGAAGTATGGCACACTAATAAGGTCCGCAAATATGCGGAACGGGCGGATCTAAAGGCCGCGATCCGCGCCCGACACCTATCGACCGACGTACAAACGGTCGCTGCCACCCTGACATGGCGTGGCGCCTGGGTCCCCGAAAGCTTTCGTGAACTCAAATCGCTTGGGTTGAGCAGTGGTCTTCTGGCTGGTCTGTTCACGCGGGTCCTCCGGGGGACTCACGCCAACTGGCAAACCTTTAACACACGATCGGACACCTTTGTGTTGGTAGGAATCGGGTAACCACCCGGTGAAAACCGCAACAACAGTGGGCCTCCTTGACCCACATTCATGCATTCATATGTGCAATATCAAAAAGGTCATCTATCTCATTCACAAAACATTCTTGTTTTATCTTATTTATTTCGGTTTTTCTCGTTGCATGTTTTTGTAAAGTTCTCCATTCTTCGTATAATGATTCCAGCTTCTTAATGTTATTGTATTCTTGTCTTATTGGAATGCGAGCTTTTTCCAAAATACAACTATTTCTTGGATAACAAGTTTTGCACTTTCGTGTAAGTTGAGTTTTACTTTACGCATATTAAAAAAAAGTACACGTAACGCCTGTCTTTTTGACGGTAATTTACTACCAATAATTTGGTTGCAAGTACTACCAATTAAAAAAATTTTATCTTGCTCACGAAGAATAATATTTGAAGTAGATGTTGAAGCCATGATGAAAAAATATGTACAATATTTTGTTTTGCTATCTATCGTGGTCCGCAGTATACTAAACGATCGTCAGATTAAAAACAAATAAGTTAGTATTTACTATCAGTTGTATAGAGTCGTCTATTTTTAAAACTGTTTCGAATCATTAAAATATTAAAAGATAATCAAATCAAATAATTAAAATGCTGTTTCCTTATCTTAGATAAAAAATTCAATCAGTTACAAATGTAATAATATAATGATGTTAGATATTTTGTAATCTTGTGAAATATTGTCACATTATTAAATATCGTTTTATACATTTTATAAACTTGTATGTTTCATAATTAATTATATATAAAAATATGATGATAATCAAAAAACTATATAGAACAAGAATTATAGAAAATTTAATTTACTATAAATAATGTCCTACACATATTTATATATGAACGAGTTGAAACGAGATATAAATAAAACATTTAAAAAAAACGTGGTTATTTGAATAAAATCGTGCTTTCGAATTTTAAGGACTCAGGGGCACGGGTTGACACGGTACGCAGCGGCAGCCAGTACAAAGTACAGGTACCGTTGCGACCGGTCTACGACTTAATCAACCATCACCACGGGTGACAACGACGCGGCACCGTCAACTCTCCCTCCACGCCGCAAAGGCTAGGCGGGACGCCAAGACAAGTCACGCCGGACGAGTACCGGCCGCCGCCGATCGTGAACTCGTTCACCGACCGTCGTACCGACAACCGAAAAACGGACGATCAATACGACACACCGACTCGTGCGCGCTGACAACGACACTTAGTGTTATTTCATTTTCTTTTTGTTCATCCAATTGCTTAGCGAATAAACGTGGCCTAGCCACATTTCACCGTACCGTCAGTGTTAAGTTCTTGGGTGTTCCCTCACTACACCACTATTACCTTACCACACCTGACCGGCCGACGCTTCACCACCTCAACACCAGCATCGCCGTGTCAGGGTTAAACTTAACCTATCGACATGAAATTTTGTAAGTATAATTTTTATATATATTGGAACCAAATTAGGGGGTAAGACTGAAAAAAATGTTATAAAAAAATCACCTATTTGACGAAGGGCCACCTTGTGATTCATGCGATCGACGATAGCGGGTAATTATTTTTAGTAATCCTACCGGTCGATACAAGAAAAAACCCAGTAGATATAATATGGTTAATGCGAATGAAGTCATACGACCACCACCATCATATCTTTTAACCCCCCTTACCACCCGCTATGTCATCGAGTCGCCGCCGTCACCGTCGTTAATCGCAATGTTACTCAGTGGACTTCAATTCTCTTTACAAAGGCTTACAGTGCACACGTTTAAAATTACAAATGGCAAGAAGACGAAAATTCCTAATTTTGTCAGTGGCCGACGACATGGCTACATTTTCCATTTTGGACAAACATCTAGGTATATTTTTTTGCTCGTATTAATTTAATATTTTATCGGTTTCGGACAACAACTCATTAACACATTCGCTGCGTTTGTCCTCAACAATATTATTATTTTTTTTTTTTTTTATATTATAATATTTTATATTTTTATATTTGTTTGGACTGCCAGCTATTCACTCAGCATTTGGCTGGGCAGCCACTAGAATAAAGGAAAATGGTGTTCGACTTTGGACGGGATAGGTGACCAATAAATATAAATAATAGCACGTCGTATATAAATGACAATAATATATTATAAGGCACGAAAAATGTGCATATGTTGGCCAGGAAAACGTCTTTTCCCGGGCGCAACTCAAAATAATAATAAACAATAAATATCAAATAATGATAGGGCAATAACGACAATTTACAATAATAATGATGATTTGATTACCGGTCGGCACATGCGCCGCGGTGCAGTGTGTAACGTCACAGAATTTTGTTACTACTTAATATCATTATCATAGTCCCCTAAACATACCTTTCCTCATATTATCAATTATATTAACATTGAGCGTACCTGTTGGGTACTAGAGCCATTATTATTATTATACCTATCGCATGCAACTATTATTATGAACTATGTTATGTAATAAATGATCCCCGACCTCCCCACCTGCAGCAGTGTTCACCGTCGTCACCACAGCGCACCGGTGTCGGTGCCTCTGTCACGTCCGTCGGGGTACTCGCCGCAGTGCAATTATATAAATTATCCATATTACTATTGTAAAAGTCCCGCAATATACCTACCCTGATCTTCCCCGCTACGATATCAATGAGACAACACCGACCAGCGACTGGACATCGGCGGCTCACTATACTGGTCATTTTTTCACTTTTATGTCCAACGTCTTTATGACTAGACGTCCAACTCAAGTTGCACTACAGTTTTTTTTTTTTGTTGTCTACGTCACCACGTGATATACCCGTCTACCCGGCCGAATCGACATAATATTGTCTGCGTGTTGTTTCATCCACACCGTTTGCATCGACCAACATGATGGGCTAGGCGACCACCATGGGCCCGATGCCGGGCGGAGCAATGCCACAACCACACCTTCCACGGCTCAAGTCATCATTATTCAGCATCAGTAATATACCACCATATTCCCCCATACCCTTTTTATTTATATTATTATTATATTGTTTTATAATACCGCGCATGGCGCCATGTCCTTCCTATTATTCCAACCTTCCGCAATGTAGGCGGTAACCCTACGGTCGTCAGATTATTTTTATTACGAACATTATATATATATTAAAAGCACCCTAGGTGTCGGCGGACCTCGTGGGCCGACCTACATTTGCACTTATTAATCCTTTATACGCACTTGTCGTGTGCGCCAAATTATTCTTTTCCCTATTAGAAATATTCCCGTAATTGCCATGTGTCAACAAAATTGTTATTTAAAATATTAACGATCAACTACTGTGTTATTGTGTGCGGGAGCCACATATTATTATAATTCTGTACTCCCATAGTATTACCATCATGTTTATTAAAAAATCTCTATTATTATTACCCTAATATTCTGTAGTCTTATTATTTATTAATGTTCTATTTTTTTTTGTTTATTTCCCCTTTTAATAAATCTTTGGCGTTCATTCGCCAATGCGTGTTCAAAGCCTATGAGTTCCACCGACTTGGCCCCTGGGGTCATCACGCGGTGCGGCTCATAGGTCACGCCCGAAGTGTTCCCCTTCGGTCGTGGGTGGATTTTGGTAGCCTCGAAAACTACCAGAATCTCACATATGGCGACCGTGACAGGACAACTCCCTATATAACTAATAAATATTTTTTTTTTTCTTTCTCTCTCTGTCCCTTAATAAAATTATCACTTAAAATTATTAAAATATAAATTTCTATAATAAAAATGGCAATATCAGTATATAAAACATGTATAAAAAAAAAAAAAAAAAAAAAAAAAAAAAAAAAAAAAAATTCCCTTATGACAAGCACATGGCATGGCAACATTTCTTATCCACTTTCATCTTAAAATACTATTATTCTTCTGTGACACAAACACATTTTAATTAAATCTCCTAAAATCCTTATTATTATTACTCCCCAAACCTCTCAAAGTTTTTTTTATATTTTATTCAAAACGTGACTATATTAGTCTCCTAGAGAGATATTTTATTATGTTGTTAACTTAATGATAGTCATGTTATTAATTATTTACTTTTGGTAAAAAAAAAAAAAAAAAAAAAAAAAAAAATACTGTTATATTGATATATTTTGTAAAAAAAAAAAAAAAAAAAAAAAATGTTATACTACCAAGGTAAATATTAACTTATTATTATTCTTAAGTTCCCCCCCCATGACAATGTTTATTATCCAATTAATCATTTCAGAAATTGTTCCTGCTGGTGTGTGTGCCGGATTGGAAGCGGCAGCGGCGCTTTGACAGTGGCGGTATATGCTGACAGCTGCGGCGACTGGACGACCGAACACTGCTGGTGACCCGTCTCTTTCCCTTTTGGTATAGTTATAATATTTTTCCCCTTGTATGACCCCCCTTGATAGTTTCCCTAGACCCGTATTCCTCCCCCACATAACATAGTTGGGAACTTTTTATACATGATAAGGCTGCGATAATTTACACACTTTCCCCAAGACCACATGGTCAATTATATTATTATTCTATTATGTTTTAAGTCTACGGATTATTACATTTCTTATGTCTCATGACAAAGATTAATTTTATTATTATACTATATTGTAAATCTGCGGATTACTATATTCTTTCTGTCTCATGGCAAAAGTTAATTTTATTATTATATTATGTTCCTTTAGAACACATGTATGCCTTGGTGGTTAAAACAAATTATTATCATATAATAAAATTATTTAAAAAAAAAAAAAAAATGAAATTACTATTTTATTTATCCACAAAAGTATCAGAACAATGTTCACTACAACAATAATTAAAATTTTGTTTTTCCATATACCTTACCATTAGTAAATATTTAATACAATGTCCCCTTAACGCCCAGGTTTATATTATTATAATGCTCTCCCTAAATTCAATTAAAATATTACTATGATTAGTCTTTATACAAGGTTAATAAACAATATATTCCCCTTTAGATAACATAAGTAGGTTCTCCCAACCATTATCTAAATAATTCCCCTTATTATTTTAAAATTATTATATCCTCACTGATAACTGAGATGCTGTATAAGAAGTTGGTTAGCCCGGTAGCTTCGCCCCGACTAGGGTCCCACTATTATTATATCCCAAAGCAAATTAAAATATTCTTGTGACTTTGGTTCACACTTACAATATTATCTGATATAGTATTATATACTATTATTATTTATTAGGTTAAATTTCATTAATATTCAATACGGTGTTACTACGCTTCTTGTAATATCCTTAACTTAAGTTATCCCACTCGCACGTGGTGCCATACACATCCAACGGTACAGTTGAACCTATTATTATTATTATTAATTTATTTTGTGTTTCTTCTCTTATTGGTGCCGGAGTTGCTCACTGTATGGTACTACCTTAGTACTTGGACCAGTTTGTTATTCTGTCATTAATAAATTTTCTATAATTAAAGTATCATTAGTACAGGTGTACGTCCCCTTAGTATATTATTTAAGAATTCTTCTTGTTTTGTTGCTATGTCGTTCAAGCAATCCATACCTGTTATTATTTAGTTCACTATTTTATTTGAATTGTGACTCATAAACATTATAAATATTTTGGTTTGTTATTTTCTTTTCTCAGAAGTGAATATTTTATTATCAGTATTGTATTAAAGGCCTTATCCCCTTAACCCTTATAATTATTTTATAACTATTCTATTTTATTACTATTATATACATGTTGTAACTTCTCTGCCTACTGTGCTACCTCGGTTACAGTGAACACCCCGTAGCTGAAAAACCCCTGTGTTTATTCGTTTTGCGTTCTTTCTTAACCTAACCACTACATGTATAGTGCTGGTCAGCGCAAGACTAAACCGCCTGATAGGTACAATCCGTCAAGCTATTATCACTCTCCCATACTCCCTGCTACTGATTTCGATCTCACTATGGAGAACCCCAATGAGGACGACCTCTCCCTATCTGAAACGACTCCCCCATCCTTAGCCTCCCTACAACGACAGATTGATGACATGAATCAAGTGTTCCATAGGCAACTCGACTCTTTCGCAGATCGGTTTGTCGAATATGATCAAAAATTTCACGACCTGTGTACCCGCATAGATGAGGTTGATGCTGATATAACGTCCAAGTTGACACAAGTGCAAACTAATTTACATACTGAATTCGTTGCAATACAAGGCAACATTGCCGAGTGTATAGCCAGTAACGATAATTCCCATTCCACCACCTTAACTCAAAGTATGAACCACACAAACAGTGTACAGCGTAGCATCAACACACAAATCCAATCCCTTTCAGACCGGGTCTGTATCACCGAAGGTCAAGCTTCAAGACTGGCGGCCCTAGAGAATAGACTTCAAAATACTTCCATCAACCCCCCTCCTTCAACCAAATCCTCAACATATCAATGCCCCCCTCAACTAAAGTCTTCATTACCCCCGAGATTAACTCAATCACTCGCCCCTCCTAACGTTCTCTCTTCAACAATCTTGCCTGATATTTCCAAAAACAATAGTCTTCCAAATAATTCAATCTCAGCCATTCAAAATTGTCAAACTGAGCCAAACCTCTCAAACAATAGTAACTTTTCCAATAATCTATCTCATACTTCTGCTATCTCTCTAGACCCCCACCGCATCCCTAAGTATAACGGTCAGCTTTCCCCCACTCACCCCGCTGATTTCCTCGATAAGGTCGATCAATATTTCTTGATGCACAATGCTTCCGACCAAGTGAAAATTAATTTTATCAGTGATAACTTTACTGGCAAAGCTTTGCTTTGGTATAACACCCTCCTTCCTCCCCCCACCAATTACAATGATTTTGTAGAACTGTTCAGAGACTATTTCTGGTCTCAAAGTTTACAGCGTTCAATACGTAACGAGTTATATCGTCCCCACTATCACCGCGATGAGGCCACTATGTCTGAGCATGCCATGGACTGGATAAGTCGAGCACGTCATCTTCAACCCCCTATCGACCAGATGGAAATGGTGGACCAAATTACCTCACATTTTTCATATAACGTATCCTTAGCCCTCAGGGGACTCCGAATTCTCACCACTAACGAATTAATCAAACAGCTCACATACCTTCAACGTTCCAATGTCCCTCAAAACAATCATAGTAACAATAGTAATTCTAACAATAGTTCTCGTCCCAATTCTCAACAACAACAATCTTACTCCCATTCCGGCCCTCAAAATCAAAATCGATACCCCCCCCGTAATAACAACTACAATAGACCACAATATCAAAACAATAGTAACGCTCAACCATCCTCCCCCCCAGACCATGCCGTGCCCCCTCTGGGAAACTAGCTTCGACCAGGCCCGCGAGGACGGGTACTGAGTCACTTCCACCAAGTCCTCAACTCTGCATACTCACTCACCCACTTGATCTTAACCATGAAGTCACACCTTCCCCAAATTATCGCCCTGAAATTTCTCTACAGTTTTTTAATAAATCATATAACGCTCTCCTGGATTCCGGTGCTTCGGTATCCGCCATCTCGGAAGAACTTTTTCAAAATTTAACATTAGACCCCTCTAAACATAAAATTCCCCTCTTCCCTCTCACTGGTATACTCTTAACAACAGCTCTCAGTAACAAGTCAGTCAAAATTAAATCTCAAATCTATTTAAATTTCTCTATCAACAATTATGACACCTTTGGTATTTTTCTTGTTGTACCCCAACTTTCTACACCTATCATTTTAGGAACTGATTGGTTGCTTGAAAACGGGGTGACCATAGACTACAATGCTAAAGAAATCTCCCTCCCCTCTGTGACAAATAATATACCTTTTAAATTAATCGCTGACCACAACCCAGACAGTCTGGTTAACTCTTTAAAAAATATCAATATCTCTGACGAGTTTCCCTCATTACATGAAGCCCCTTCCAACTCAATATACCAACCTATCCCGTTTGAAACAGAAAAAAATATCGCTCTCAATGACATTCCCCTCAATAATTCTCAGCAAAATTTAATGACCTCCCTTATTCAAAAACATCAACACATCTTTCAAGACAGACCCGGACTCCATAAATTCTTCTCTTATAAATTTAACGTCAAACCCCACGACCCATATAAAATAAAGCCTTATCTTGTACCCTTTTCTCGTCGTCCCGCTGTTCAAAAGGAAATCGACAAAATGATTCAATGGGGGGTGATCGAACGATCTGACGCTCCATATAACAACCCACTCGTTACCGTGGTAAAAACTGATGGCTCTATACGCTTATGTCTAGATGCCCGGAAGTTAAACACAATTATACTCCCCACGCGAGACGCGTCTCCCCCTATTGATGACATTCTAGCAAAATTTAATAACAAATCAGTTTTTTCTTCATTAGATTTCACTTCAGGTTACTGGCAAATTCCCCTTGAGCAGTCCGTACGACAGTACACAAGTTTTTTATACGATGGTCGTTCCTACCAGTTCTGTGTTGTCCCGTTCGGTTTGAACATATCCAATGCCGCCTTTGGCAAAGGCCTTGAGGCCGCATTGAATAATTATTCTATACCCTGTATGTCTCCGAACGACATTCACACGTATGTTGACGATATTCTAGTTTCTTCCCCTTCTTTCGAGAGTCACTTAGACACTCTTGAGTGGATTTTTCACAAAATCTCTCAAGCAGGTCTAACGTTAAAATTAAAAAAATGCCATTTTATGAAACAACAAATTAAATTTCTAGGCCACTTCATATCCCCTAAAGGTATGGTAATGGATCCAGATAAAATTAACGCCCTTCAAAATTTTCCCGAACCCCGTAATAAAAAAGACCTCCAATCATTTTTCGGCTTCTGTAACTTCTATCGTAAATTTTCACAAAATCACTCTTCCCTCCTACACCCCCTCTCTCATCTCATATGTAAAGACACTCCCTGGACATTCACAGAACAAAATAAACTCGATTTTCAAAAGATAAAAAATGCATTCTCTCTCCAAATCTCTCTCACCCACCCGAACTTCAATATCCCGTTTTGTATTCAGACTGATGCATCCTACATAGGGCTCGGTGCTGAACTTTTTCAAATTGATGGTGAAGGCCACCGCAACACCCTTTCTTTTGCAAGTAGGTCACTTTGTAGTGCCGAAAGGAACTACACGGTGACTGAATTGGAACTGTTAGGAATCCTGTTCGCCTGCCAAAAATTTAAAATTTATATTTTAGGACATCCCGTCAATGTATACACCGATCATAAAGCTCTTACCTTCCTTTTCTCCTGTAAATTAAAAAATACCCGTCTTACCCGCTGGACTCTCACTCTCCAGGAGTTCGATTTAAGAATATATCATTGCCCCGGGAAAGAAAATCCTATAGATGCTCTTTCTCGCCACCCCCTCGGTCGTGATGACCAGCCTCCCAAAGACTCCCCTGTAATCCTCCACTATACTCTCCCCCCACCAATTCCCCCCGACATTATTTCATTATTTCAAAATATTTCTGTTGAACAACAACAAGACTCAAAATTATATAAAATCATTTCTTTATTGAAATCAGATTCTTTACCAATATGGCACAAATATTATATGTTGAAAGACAATGTACTATTTACCCGAAAGTTCAAGTATGACGAGCACTGGTCCCTATGCATACCAAGACACATGGTAAAACAAATTATTATAGTATTTCACAATTATTATGCCCACTCAGGCCCCCTTAAAACGGCCCATTCGTTAAAAAATATCTGTTACTTCCCTTCCTTCTTCAAAACCGTCCGTTGTGTGGTGCAAGCATGTGAGTTGTGTCAGAAGTGTAAACCCAAGACCACTCGCATTGCTGGTCCCACTCAACCCATTCTCTCCAACAAACCCCTCGACAAGCTGTTAGTTGACTTCTACGGTCCCCTCCCTACGGGAATATTCCAATTCTCTTATATTTTTGTTATTGTTGATAATTTTTCCCGCTTTGTTAAACTATACCCTCTCCGGCGAGCCAATGCCAAGATCTGTATCAAAAGGTTAACCACCGACTATTTCCCAAAATTTGGAGTTCCGCAAAATATTGTCTCCGACCACGGTCGACAATTTATCAGCAAGTACTGGCAGACCTCCCTCAAAAAATTTAATATTCAGGTTTCCCACACTAGTATTTATCATCCACAATCAAACCCCGCTGAAAGAGTCATGAGAGAGCTAGGTAGGATGTTTCGTACATATTGCCATCACAAACATTCCACATGGCCCCAATATGTCCCATACATTGAATGGACCCTCAATAATGTACGACACGAGTCTACCCACCAAACTCCCTCTTCTCTATTTCTACAAAATTCAAAATACAATCCCTTAGCTCAATTTATACAATTTCCACATCAAGACCCCCCTGTCGACTTCCATAAACAACTTACCCTAGCCCAAGAAGTACAACTAACAAAAGCTGAAGCCCGCAAAAAATCTCAAACATCTCATCTCATCCCCACCTTCTTCAAGATTAATGATCTCGTCCTTGTCAAAACCCACAAACTCAGTAATAAAATCGATAAAAAAATATCAAAATTCTTTTTATTATACGAGGGACCCTATAAGGTTAAAAGCATCAAAACTATAAATGCCTATGAGCTAGTCCATCCGGATGATGATACTCCTCAAGGTACCCATAATATCATACACTTGAGACCGTATATACCTCCCATCAAATAACAATAAATAAATACATACCCATATATCTTTTTATTACAATAGTATAATTCTGTTTTCAACGCCAAACGTCATAATCCCTAAATTAAGATAACCATGTCTGTCGAAACAGATGCAAGTGCATTAGTGTACCCTGGGACTAAACCCTAATTGGGGGGTCAATACACGGTGTGTCCTGCCTGACACGGAACCACTACCGTGTACGAGCCTCGCTCCACGCAATTGCGTACAACAATCATCCCGGGTCATTTAATTCGTAACTTTCCGCGTTGTCCCCCCCTCGTCCCCTTTTACTCCGCCTATTTTCTGTCTCTAGTACTTTCTTTAAATTCGTTGGCCCCCCTTCACCCCAGCTCGGTAGGACCCCCGTCTGGCAGAGAGGGACTCTCTGCACGGCAAAGAGTCTGCGACACTCTTCTCGTAAAAAAACCGGTGTTGTAGTGACATCCTGAACCAGGGAGGACACGACCTTGGACCGATCAGGTGCGGCAGCCTTCTGGTCTCAGCGGTTCGCGTCTACCCATGTCCGGGGCGGTTGGTGTAAAAGCTGGCTTCCCTGGAGGTGTTTGTGTAGGCGCGACCGGGTCGATCACTCTGCGGTTCACTGTGTCGTGTATATCTATGATCTGGAGGGACGACTCCCTCTGGGAGTAAAGGGGCCACCAGACTCCGCTCTTGACCGCCCTTTCACTACAACATGCAGGAACTTTCTTGTTAGCCCCCCTAATTCCCCGGTAGGTCCCACCATGACTTGTCATGTGTGTAAAAATAATGTCCAGAGTAACTTATGCAGTGTAAGGTCATTTCCCACCTTGCCTGTACACAATAGTATTTATTTTTATTTTTTTGTCTTGTCCCTTCTACACTAAGCTCCCATAGTGTAGTCGTACCTATTTCTGTCGTGACCCCAGTAAAGGCATAGACAGATCTAGAGTCCCTATTTCCCTGTTAGGTTTCCCCGTTAGGATATTTATTTTGGTTCTGTGGTATCATCATCACTCCCCGGACTAGTCAGGATAGTAAAAGTTGTAGGTTTCCCATTATTAAAAGTTGTAGGTTTTTCATTATTATAAAGTGTTCTGTATACTAATGTGTAGGATTGTTATTGTATTATATTTTTATTATTATTATTATTACACTAATCATATTCTCCCTTGCATTTTTACTATATTGTGCTGGTCTTCTATATTACAAAATGTGCCCTGCACACTCAGGTGCAAGTTTTATTATTATTGTCATAGTAATGCTTACCATGATCTAAATTATTATTATTCATTGATGGTTGCGACCTATTATTATCATTCTTTCACTTATATTATTAATATGTATACTGTAATGAGATGTTTGTCTCTATAATATTATATCCCTATTTAAATTAGTAAATCCCCTCTTCGGGTATTTTATGTCTATGGTCCCCCAGATAGCCACCTCCTAATCAATTGAAAATTTTGTTATTATTTCATGTATGGTAACAGACCAAACTATATGATTATCTGAAATAATACTCATTAATACAAAACATTACCCCTATTTAAAATTATCACATCCCTTTAAAATTATCCATCTCTAACCCCCTACAAAATTCCCTGCCCTTTCTCTTACAACAAGTGGTTTTCGGTTCTGACTTATGTAACAACCTTAACAACTTGTTGGGGGGGTTATGTAACGTCACAGAATTTTGTTACTACTTAATATCATTATCATAGTCCCCTAAACATACCTTTCCTCATATTATCAATTATATTAACATTGAGCGTACCTGTTGGGTACTAGAGCCATTATTATTATTATACCTATCGCATGCAACTATTATTATGAACTATGTTATGTAATAAATGATCCCCGACCTCCCCACCTGCAGCAGTGTTCACCGTCGTCACCACAGCGCACCGGTGTCGGTGCCTCTGTCACGTCCGTCGGGGTACTCGCCGCAGTGCAATTATATAAATTATCCATATTACTATTGTAAAAGTCCCGCAATATACCTACCCTGATCTTCCCCGCTACGATATCAATGAGACAACACCGACCAGCGACTGGACATCGGCGGCTCACTATACTGGTCATTTTTTCACTTTTATGTCCAACGTCTTTATGACTAGACGTCCAACTCAAGTTGCACTACAGTTTTTTTTTTTTGTTGTCTACGTCACCACGTGATATACCCGTCTACCCGGCCGAATCGACATAATATTGTCTGCGTGTTGTTTCATCCACACCGTTTGCATCGACCAACATGATGGGCTAGGCGACCACCATGGGCCCGATGCCGGGCGGAGCAATGCCACAACCACACCTTCCACGGCTCAAGTCATCATTATTCAGCATCAGTAATATACCACCATATTCCCCCATACCCTTTTTATTTATATTATTATTATATTGTTTTATAATACCGCGCATGGCGCCATGTCCTTCCTATTATTCCAACCTTCCGCAATGTAGGCGGTAACCCTACGGTCGTCAGATTATTTTTATTACGAACATTATATATATATTAAAAGCACCCTAGGTGTCGGCGGACCTCGTGGGCCGACCTACATTTGCACTTATTAATCCTTTATACGCACTTGTCGTGTGCGCCAAATTATTCTTTTCCCTATTAGAAATATTCCCGTAATTGCCATGTGTCAACAAAATTGTTATTTAAAATATTAACGATCAACTACTGTGTTATTGTGTGCGGGAGCCACATATTATTATAATTCTGTACTCCCATAGTATTACCATCATGTTTATTAAAAAATCTCTATTATTATTACCCTAATATTCTGTAGTCTTATTATTTATTAATGTTCTATTTTTTTTTGTTTATTTCCCCTTTTAATAAATCTTTGGCGTTCATTCGCCAATGCGTGTTCAAAGCCTATGAGTTCCACCGACTTGGCCCCTGGGGTCATCACGCGGTGCGGCTCATAGGTCACGCCCGAAGTGTTCCCCTTCGGTCGTGGGTGGATTTTGGTAGCCTCGAAAACTACCAGAATCTCACAAGTGGTGTATCGGTGGCGGCGACTGGAACAGCTGTTGCGATGGTGCGGTGACACGCAGGTGAACGGGGAGCGGTGGCTGTTGGCGGCGGCGAATGACCGATTACGTGATGTGCAACTTACGTAATCACGGCACTGAAATAGCGTCGCACGACGGATACACACACAATAATAATAATGCCGGGGAACGATGTACCGGGTACGAATTATAGCCCGTCGGAATCAGACGACTGTGATGTACCGGCACGAATAAATAAATAATAATATGTGCGCGAATATCGGCGGCACCCACGCGACGGCGAGTAACGGTCGCGCAACGGACAACCGGTCGACGAAAATCGGTGCGACGTCGAGAACGACGACAACGGCGTCGAACGGCGCGACAGCGAAATAACACAAATCGCGGAACAATATAATTACGACCAAGTGCGGATAAGTCGCACCCACGAGGTTGTCGCAAAACGACACCGAATAACGGCCGGACGCGATACACGCACGGTCCGCTCAAGTCGAGCGTACGAAAAAGACAAGTTTTAGTCGCCGGCGGCGACTTGGCCGAAGCCCGGTGTCCGCGGGCCGCGCGACGCGCTGTCTCGCGGACCGGTTGCCGAATGTTGCGCTGGAAGCGGCGGGAAGTTCAAACAATATTATTATATTTGCTTTTATATTAATATTTTTTTAAATATAAATTGTATAGGTTTTGCAACACATAAAACGCAAGCTGAAAAATTCGAATTTCAATCAAAATTTAAAATAAAAACATTAAAAAAACAGATGGATATGTATAGCAAGTCTATATTAGATAATACATATATGTACGAAAAAAACAATATGTTTAATTTAGAAAACGATGTAAACGATGTTAGAGTTGTTTCTAAAACATTTATACGTTCCGGAACAGTTATTAAAACACTTTGCGCACAAACATCACCAATCAATCCAGAAGACATAATAGTATGTATTGCTTAACTAAAACTATTTATAACAAATACATTTTTTTTTTTAATATTTTGTTCTACAGATTGGTGTAAATGACTTTTCAATCATAAAAAGTAGCAAATCTAAAATTGATCTTTTATTTTTGGGCCCTGCCGCCTTTATTAATCATTGCTGTTCATCCAACACCAACTGGGTCGCCGATAATGCGGCCGTGATTGCGCCGTGATTGCGGTGAGTGGTGTGTCGTCCCTAACGTGGTTGTCGTGTATAGAGAAGATGTGGTCCCTTTCGAAGTCAAAATTGGTCGTCGGCGGTGTGGGTGGGCCTATCAATTTTTCCTCAAGCAGGTCTTCGTCTATAGGGGTGCCGTGTACCGGATCCCGGGATAGCAAATCGGGTGCTTCGTTTTGTTTTCCCGGGACGTGTACGGTACTAAAATCTAAATTAGCTAGTTGTAGTGACCCACGTGTTAATTTAGAATTTTTGTCTTTTGCCCTGTGTAACCACGTTAGTGCCGAGTTGTCGGTTAGGAGTTCGAAACGACGGGTCTCGAGGTATGGACGAAATTTTTCGGTTGCCCAGATTATAGCTAGGCACTCGCGTTCGACCGCGGCGTACCGTGTTTGTGTCTCACTAAACTTTTTGCTTACGTAGTATACTATGCGTCTTTCCTCCGGGCTGTCACCCCGTTGAAAAAGAACTGCACCTGCTCCGATCTCGCTTGCATCAGTTTGTAGACAAAACGGTTTACTATAATCGGGTGGCGATAATTTCGGAGATGTGACTAGCGCGTTCTTAATTGACATGAACGCGCGTTGTTCTACATCGGTCCACTTCCACCTTACTCCCTGTTTCAATAAATTTGTTAGGGGTGCTATGGTGTCCGCGTAATTATTCACGAACTGGTTGTACCAGTTGCACACTCCCAAAAATTTTCTTACGTCCTTAACCTTTTTTGAAACCGGAAAATTGTCTATGCAGACCAATTTTTCCGGTTGTTTTTGTATCCCTTCCGAGTCTACAATGTGTCCCAAAAATGAAATTTCACGAAGACCGATTTTACATTTTTTTGTGTTGCACGTTAGTCCGAACCATTTGAGACGCTCGAGAACCTTGTCTAAGTGGGCCTGGTGTTCGTACTCGTTCCTTGAAAATACAACTATATCATCTAGGTATACTTGTACGAACTCGTCCTGGTACCCTCTCATGACTTCATTCATGAGCCTCACGAACGTCATTGGACTATTTTTTAGACCGAAAGGGAGGACTCTAAATTGGAACAGACCTCTACGTGTCCGAAAAGCCGTGTATTTTCGTGCCTTTTCGTGGAGCGGTACCTGCCAGTATCCGCTCCGCAAGTCAAGTACACTGAAAATTTTTGCACCCCGCATTTGCCTAATCATTTTATTTAAATCAGGCATTGGGTATGCATCGGATTCCGTCACGTTGTTGAGCCGCCTGTAGTCGACACAGAGACGGTATGAACCGTCTTTTTTCTTTGCCAAAACTACTGGCGCAGCCCACGGCGAGGTGCTTGGTTCCACGAGCCCTTGAAGTTCCATATCGCGCACCATATTGTTTTAACGCGATCGGTGTCGGGTCTTTAAGCAAAATTTCGTGTTCAATTAATTTGGTACGTCCTACTTTTTCACTGAATACTACCGCGTATTTGTTTAATACTTCGGTAAGTATCGCGCGAGTTTCGTTGTCGTTTCCAAATTCTAATTGAGAAAAGTCAAGACTAGTGGTGGGTGGTTGTGACTTCCCTTTCCAGCACGTACGAATTTGCCTACCCATGTGTATTGTACACGCGGCGTAATCCCAAGAGACTTCGTTATTTACGAGAAAGGCATGTCCTAGTAACGAGTCGCAATACAAGTTGTCTAAAATAGTTGCTTCGAATTTGATATTGACCGCCCCTATTCTAGCTTCGAATGTGGAGGTGCCACTGGTTGACGCTGTGTGACCATCCGCCATTCGGACTGTGTCTGTTTGCCCGTAAATGTATGATGCACCGAATTTACGGTCTACGGCTGGGCTTACATACGATTTTTGCGCCTGCGAATCTAATAAAGCAGTTACGAAGCCTGCCGGAAATTCGAGTTCGACCGCAGGGGTCGGAATTTTGTCCGGGCGTGTTCGCGTGCCGTTATAATTTGTATTGCAATCGGTTGTGCGGGACCACTGGTTCTGAACCGCGACAGAGACTGTTTGGTAGTCGGTGTTAACCGCCATTACCATACTGTCCCTATCGGTTGTCACTGTGCCTATCCGATGGTCTACTTGCGCAGACTGACCTAATGCGGGGGTGTGTGAATCGTGTGCGCTTGTGTCCCCGCCACCCGTGTGGGCGGACACCCGTGTCTCTGTTGCCTTTGTCCCTACACCTGTAGCTCCCCCAAGACCCGGTTGTGGTTGAACACGCGTGTCACCGGTGAGGTGAGCGTGTTCGGTGGTGGGGTGGTGTAGGTTGGGGGTCTGTGACTGGGTGTCTATAGGTGTTGTGACGGAATAAATTTTCGTAGTTGGCTGTTCGTTTTGACGAACTACCATACTACGTGGCTGTCGAATGCCTAATTTTTTTCCGTCCGTTATGCCTATTTTTGGTGATGGTGCGTGGGGGGGTGGTGATGAGTCGGTGGGGAGGTCTAGTCCCCGTCGACTCCCCCTCCGTTTCCCGACCTAGTCGGTTTGTGTGGGCATTCGCTGTGCCAATGGAGTTCCCCACAATATCTGCACGGTCGTGACGGTTTTGGTTCTGTTGAACCTACCGGCATTTTTTTTTTGACCGGGAATGATTTTTGTGGGGGATCCCACCCTTTTTTGAGTTTTGGGGTCCATTGTGTGGTGGGCGGGTTGGTTGTGGTCGTCACCGGGTCCAAAACGTTCGCGATGCGTCGAAGCTCACTGAACGTTACCGGCCGGTGTAGACGTATATGCGTACGGAATTCGTCGCGCGTTAATCCGGCGATAATACCTACCAATTCCGATTCGGATAGGCCAGTATTTACGCGGCGTGCGAGCTGATTTTTATTTAGCACAAATTCCGTTAGCGTTTGCCTTGGCGTTTGTTGTGTTGACACAATGTCGGCGCGCAAACGAGACTGAATTTCGGGGTTATTGAAATTTTCGAAAAATTCCTCCCTAAATTCTGTCCAAGATAGGTCGAGTGCCCTGATAGAATTATACCATGTACTCGCCGTTCCTTTTAATTGCGGCTCGACCGCCCTGAACCAACCCGCGGGGTGTATACGCGCTTGTGTCAGAATTGATTCGGTGTTATCTATATACCTAACGGGGTCCTCAGCCCTTGTTCCTGAGAACTCGGGTAAGGAGGACCTGGCCGCTCGTAAATCGTCGTATGGTATAAGCACCGATCGTTCCTGCGCGCGTGTATTGTACGGCGCGTAATGTGGCGCGCCGGTGCTGTGACCCGTTTGGTTGTCGAATGTGTCGCGTGCGAAAAACGGTCTGTCGTTTCCGGCGGTGTTGTGGCTTGCATTCTGCTGAGCGCTGCCTACACAATACCCATTCGACGCACCCGACTGGTAATCCTTGTGTATACGAGTAGTTGTTTGTACGGGTGATGGGTGCGTTTCAAACCTCGGGACTATGTTGTTGAGTGGCTGCTGTACGGTTGCTGACCGCGATTCCAATAGGAACCGTGACACACTCGTCTCCAGTGCCATCAAACGGGCCTCGAACGACGTTTCGTCTTTCGTTTTCGGTAATGTTTGCTTCAACATATGCAGCTGTTCTACCGCGGTATGAAAAATGTTGCTCGCTGTATTTTGTGCGGACCCACCCTGTTGACTGGTGGGTTGTGGCTCGCTCAGTCCTGGCTGTCCGTCCGTGTGTGTTTGCTGGGCCGTGTGGCCCGCAACGCTACCCACGGACGGCCGTACGTCGAACTGGCTTGTCACTGTCCCTATCAGTGTTGATGCGGCGTACGGCTGCTCTTCCGTACTGCTCGTTGATCCGGCGATCACCGGCTGCACAAACGAGAACCGCGCGTTCACAGGGTCTTGCCCGCACTCCCGAATGTTTTCCTCCAGCCTAATCACGAGATCTGGCTTCGACCCGGATATACTGATACCACGGGCCGTGCATTCGCTACGTAGCTCGGCCGTCGTCAGCTGCTGTATCGTTTTACCAGTCATTTTGTATTACTTCTTTTGAGAAATGTAATCCAAATATGGTCGATACACTGCTGAGAGGTCAAGTCGTGTAGGGCGAATTTAAAAGGAAAAAAAAACTTTAGTGGTACGTAATTCTCTCGCGGCGTTACGGAAATACGTATGTCTATTTGTGTTCGCCGATATGGATCAGCTGGCGGCGGCGGCGCGTTTCCAAATATAGTGTTACTAGGTCAACGGCCTCGGCGGCGGCGGCTGTTGGCGGCAGCGGCTAAACCGGTTTCTGAGTCGCGGCTTGCGCGCTGCTTTATTTTTGGCTATAGTACCGTGGTACGAAAGGCGAGTGTTGGGGCGGGGTGGTGTGTTATGTAACTACTTCCCCCAGCCCTATCACGGTTATTCGTGGTCACGTGGAATTCCCCCAATATACCAGAATACTTGTTATGTAATCCTAACTTGAGTGTCCTAGCTAACCGGAAAACACACTCCTGGTTAAATACCTTAATACTAAGTAATATAAGCAATTATACCGAGGTATGTGTCAGCGTGAAAAACTCTTACCTTTACGTTGACTTGAGGTCCGTGTGTTCCTCTGCGGGGAGCCAATTTGATACGGCTTCGGCGATGACGATGTTGGTGATGGTCCGCGGGAGGCCGGTCGCAGATTTAATATGGTGTTGGTGTGGTGGTGAAAAAAAAGTACGAAATACACTCACTATTTCGTGGTATCGTCTTAACCAGACGTTTTATTGAGTTTAATCACAAAACAAATATTTATAACGCGCGTACGGGTCGAGTGTAAGTTAAGATCGATACAATCGCGTGGTCTAGTATCGTTCGGTCGTGGTGGTTTCTTTTTTTTTGCCCGTAGGTGAAACGTCTAGATCGGTACGACGCTCGGTGAACGAGTTGGCGATAGGCGGCGGCCGTTACTCGTCCGGCGCGACTTGTCTTCCCGTCCCGCCTAGCCTTTGCGGCGTGGAGGGAGAGTTGACGGTGCCGCGTCGTTGTCACCCGTGGTGGTGGTTGATTAAGTCGTAGACCGGTCGCAACGGTGCCTGTACTTTGTACTAAAGCTGTGTAAAGCGTGTAAAGTTTGTAAAAGCTTATGAAAATAAGATCGATGTAGTTATTCAATTAAAACATACACAGATTGGAAATGGTAAAAATATATTTAATTTAACTGATAGACAAAAAAATAAACTAATTAATGCTAAAAATAATAAAAAAGGTGTGAGATTAAAATTTACAAAATCTCAATTTGGAAATAAGGATAAAGTAAGTGGATTTTAACCTCTTATTTTAGCAGGTATAGGAGCCCTTAGTGCATTAGCCGGAGGTGCTAGTGCTATTGCAAATACCGTTATTGATGCAAAAGATAAGAAATTAAAACGAGATGAAGCAAAAAGACATAATAAAGCAATGGAAGAGAATGTTAAAAATATTAAGACTTTACAAATTGGATCAGGACTAAAAAAAAATAAAAAATAAAACCATTAACTAATTATGATAATATTGAAGCAGGAAAAAATATAAAAAATTGTAGAGGTTGTTTTATGAAAGATGAGTTACCTGCAGTGCCTTGGAAAAATGAATGTGGAATATTAAATTTAAATAATTCTAATCAATCTGGTTCACATTGGGTGGCTTGGTTAAAAAATGATAATAAAAAAGTATATTTTGACTCTTATGGAGATTCAATTCCAATTAAAGAAATTGTGAATTATTTAGGAAAAGATGATTTATATTATGAACAATTGCAAAACTATAATGACCCACCTATATGTGGTCATTTATGTTTAGATTTTATTCAGAATTATGAACTTTAATACATTTTTTCCTTATAAATGGAAAATATATTTGCTAATTATGACCATGCTATTATCCGTGAACAAGATAAGGTGTATTGGCCTATATCTTCATCAAATCTTAATTCTCCTAATCAAATCACTACTTATAATATAAAGGAAGAAAATAGATTTTTAAATATTAAAAAAGCAAAATATCAGATTTTTGGCCGTGTTTTACGAGAAGATGGTAGCAATTATCCAGCCGGTTCAAAAATTTGTTAGTTGATAATTTTGTTCCATTTTTGTTTGAATGGATTTGTGTTAAAAAACATGGTAAAGAAATAGATAGAATTGATAATGTTGGAAGATGTAGTTTAATTAAAGGTACAGTTAGTTATTCTGCAGATCTTAGTGGTCCCACAATAAATAGTGGATTTCAATCAAAATTTAAGAAAGGTGGTTATTTTAGTGCTGTTGGCAAATTGTCTAATTTATGTTTAGGATTTTTTAAAGATATAGAATATCCAGTATATAAAGGGGGTTTTGAAATAAGTTTTTTAAGACGTTCTGACAATGATGCTTTATTTAGAGATAAAAATGAAAAAGGTGATCTAGCTGGTGTTAGAAAAATTGTTATTGATATATTACTTATTGGAATACCAATTGTGACTTATGATGATCTTAATAAAACTAAGTTGATAAATGAACTAACTTTACTGTCTAAAAGAAACGAACATATGTTTATATTCAAATCATGGCAATGTATTGAAGAAAGAAATATTAGTGGTAAAACACTAACCAAAGACATAACAACTATGTATAGAAATATTAATAATCCTTTGTTTCCTATCATAGCTTTCCAAACAGATAAGCTAGATAATCAGTTAAGAGATCCAATACAGTTTGATAATTGTAATTTAAAAAATATTTGGCTTGATATTGATAGTATTAGATATCCGGAAGAACTATTGAATTTAGATTTTAAAGAAGAAAAATTTAATATTGCGTATGATATGTTGATGGATTGTAAGCATGTTTATAATAGATTACATCGAGATTTGTCTTTAATGTATATAACTCCACAAAAATTTAAAGATACTAAACCATTTTTTGTAATTAATATGAGTAGGCAGCCATCAGAGTTTTCTGGATCTAAAACAAGTATTGTCTTACATGCAGATTTTAATGAAGATGTGCCTGTTAATACCATTTGTTATATTTGTTTAGTATCTGGTTCAGAGTTTTTTTATGATCTCCCAAATAATACGATTAGAGAAAATATATAATGATAATATCTTAATTAAATGGATTATTGTAAGAAATGTAAAACAAAAACAAAAAATAATGGAATACCCGAATTTATTGAAAAAAATAATAAATATAGGAGATTATCAATATGTAGAAAATGTAATACAAAAAAGAACAATATATCAAAACCACCAGAATTCATAGAAGTTTGTGAGTTATTTAAACCAGCTAGAAAACATTTTGATACAAGACATTTTATACAAAGAGGTATAAATGATACTTGGCAAGCTGATTTGTATTGTTTTTATAGACCAAAATCAAAAAACATTGATCCTGATTATAATTTGAGAAATAAATATAATGAAATTAAAGTTAATGATAATCATAAGACATTGCATAAGGCTAATAATGATTTTAAATATGTTCTTAATGTTATCGATACGTTTTCTAAGTATGTTTATTCAATACCTTTGAAGACAAAGTCTGGATTGGAAGTATCTGAAGCATTTTCACAAATATTTAAATACAGGGTGATTCTTTTATCAAACAACACTCATTATTTGAAAAAGTATTGACTTTTTCAAATTTTTTTTTTTTCAAAATTGTAGATTTATGCTGTTCTAGAATTGTATATCTTTTTTATATTTTTTACCCTTATATTTATTAGGTAAACCACTGTCAACTTTTGATTTTCAAATGGTAACCTATACTTAAAATTTAATAATTGAATAAAACTATTTTTTTCATTAATTAATACGTTCTAATTTTCATTTTTCGTTAATCCGTTGATGAGATATTGCTCCTCGAAGTTAGGTGGTTTTGGGAGATAGTTATCGTAATATGTAAATGTGTTATACCTCGTCAGCAGATACCGCAGCTATCAGGATTTTTATGTCCCAGTGCAAAAGATATCACACTTTTCAAATCAGTTCATAAAGTACTTAGAGCCCCTAAATGTATTTTATTATGCCCATTTTGTAGGGAGACACGAAGTTCACCCCACGAAGGTGATTACGTCAATGGTCAGTGGTCGTAATAATTATTATCAATTATAAAGACCAGAAGTTATAAGTAATAAATTCGATATCGTTCAACCCAAGATATAGCGGCGATAATCTTTGTACCTGATCGCCGATAATACCTACATACAATAACACACGATCATAATATTACTATTATTATTGGTCTGCTTCTGTTTGTAGCTTCGATCACGATCTCACCTCTATTCTATGCTCCAACACACCATAGAATATTAGAATAACATACGGAAATACAGAATTATTTTAGTGTTTAGTCCATAAAAGTTACTGTTGTCCATGGTTTATCATTACAACTAATACAACTTACTGTCTATCATAAAGAAAATACAGTGTTACCAATATGTGTATTTACAAAATAAATAGTAACTTACTGTTTATTTGTCACAAATAAAATCCCGTTTTTGTTACTCTAGTAGACAGCCTGTACTACAGTTGTAACAACTGTTAACTGTTTTAAATCACTGCTGTAGTGTACAGTAATTTATTTTCCGTTGTGTGTTACTCGTTACTTGTCAGTATAATTTATAGCATGGTGCTATGGCGTCAGCGACCGATACTACCAAGTACTAATTACTTGTGCACTACAGTCTACAGTAGTAAACTTAATAAATTTCACATTTTCACAATAATATTATCATAATAAATAATATTCTGTGCCTTTGTAGTTATAACGAACTAGCTGATCTAGTTAACTGGAGCTCTAGTTAAATATTTAAATATGTTTAATTTATCAACTTACTTATTTTGTTATTTTCAATAAAATTCCAAGACCAATTTATTAACTTGATGTACATGTGAGTAGTAAGTGGGGCACTTGAGGACACTTTTGCTAAAAATAGCAGTAAAAGATCACAAGATTGATTTTCATCAGAAAATCATCAGAAAATGTAAACTTTATCAGAAACGCTCGCTTTATCAGAAATAGAACACAAAATGAAATAAATCATAAAAAGATCAGTAAAATAACTTTTTTCATAAAAAGATTAGTAAACTGTAATTAATCATAAAAAGATCAGTAAAATGTAATTAAACATAAAAAGATCAGTAAACTGTAATTAAACATAAAAAGATCAGTAAAAAAACTTTATTCATAAAAAGATCAGTAAACTGTAATTAATCATAAAAAGATCAGTAAACAGTAATTAATCATAAAAAGATCAGTAAACAGTAATTAAACATAAAAAGATCAGTAAAATAACTTTATTCATAAAAAGATTACAAAATGAAATAAAATCCTCAAATGCAAAATCTTTCAAAAGAAAATTGAATATCTTATTAAAAAAAAAAAAAAAAAATATAATAAACAATGGAACAAATAAATTCTATAAAACATTTAAATAAACTTCGAGAAGAAATGAGAAACTGTGTAGACAAATTTAATAAGCTACAAGAAAATGAAATGCAAAATGAAATAAGAAACTCTATATTAAATGATGAAATCTATGTGAACTTTTGTAATCACGAATACTATGAGGATAGTGGATTAATTAAATATAATCTAAATACAATTCCTATTAAAGGAAATATTGTAATTGTCGATCATGGAAACAATATTTCTGGAAATGGAAAGCCTTATGCTTCTAAAATACTAGAATCACCAACATGGTTAGAAATTTGTAAGATTGCTAATGATTTAATAATTACAACAGGTACTTTTTTTACAAATATCTTCATGATATTTGTGTTGTTCAAGATTTAGGAAATATTAAAATATGTGTCCTTGGCATGGGAGGTACACACACTAAAACCAAAATGCTTAGAATATAACTAAATAATCGTCATTTTTAATAGAAATATTTCTATTAAAAATATTTAAATAAATTTTTTATAATTTTCAATAAATTCTAAAGACAAATGACCACATATAGGAGGATCATTATAATCTTGAAATTTTGTATCAGTATACCATAGATTATGTTTGCCTAAATAACTTACTAGTTCCTTAGGAGGAGAAGGCAATCCAAAAGAATCAAAATATATTTTTTAATTTTTTAATTTTTTTCCATGCAACCCAATGAGATCCATTTTGAGTAGAATCATTTAAATTAAAAATTCCACATTCATTTACCCATGGTTTCATAGTTAATTCATTTCGCATGAAACACCCTCTAAAATTGTTTATATTATTTCCAAATTGATTTATATCAAAGTTACTTAAAGGTTCAATATTTATATATTTTTTTTTTGATCCAAAAAAGTGTGTAAACTCCTTTAAAAACTTTAATATTTTTTCTAAATTTTTTTATATCAAAACTATTCATTTCTTCGATTTTTTTTTTTTATTTTTCTTCAATCCTGAACCTTTATTTTTTTCCATTTCTTTATTATGTCTAATTGTTTCTTCTTCCATTTTTTTCTTATGTTTATTATCTTTATAACTATCATACAATGCAACTATAGCTGGAGTAGCTGCTATTGCACCTTCTAGAAAAGGTAAAATTAAAGGTAAAAATCCCTCTTCTTTTTTTTTAATCTGCTTCAGAGTAATCTCTAACCGTACACCAGATTTTTTTTCCTTACTGTTCTTTAATTTATCTATTTGATTTTGATCTAAATAATATTTATTTTCTCCTTTATATATTTTATCACTAGCAATTTGAATTATTGCATTTGTATTATTTTTATAAGCATCAGCCAACTTTTTTTTCTGGTTTTCAGTTAATTTAAAATGCATTTTATTATACAAAATATTAAAAAAATTATTCAAATACTAAGTTCATTCCTAAATGTCTTTTTGTTTTCATTGTATATGCAGTTAGAAGAGCTGGAATTTTTTCATACATATCCGTATCAGGAGCATTAAATCTTTCCATTGCTTTTTGTTCTAAAATTTTATCAGCTTCATGTCTAGTTTTAGTATCTTTATGATCTTTATAGAAATAATCATGATCTCTTGCAGCTTCGTCTAATTTGTTTATAGGTTTTTTATTTTTTTTCTAATTTTGTTCCCGGTCCTAAATAATTATAACCAGGCCAATGCAATTCAGGTAAAAATTCACAATTCAAAAAATTATTAATAAATCCTGAACCCTTTTATAATTTTCTTTGGTAAACATGAAACATATGAATATAAATAATATGCACCATTATTAGGAATATCAATTAATTTTTCCATTTCTCTAATACAAAAATTAAGTATATTAAGTTTTTCATTATGATAAATATTATTTCCTTTTCTTTCTTCATTTGATATAAAATATATATTTTTTATTATGGAATCTTTTGATATTTTTACAACTTCTTTTGGTAAGTTTGTTACATATAATAATAAATATTCAATACCTTTAGGAGTATCAATAATTTTTTCCATACTTGTTTTACATAAATGTAGAATACCAAGTTTTTCGTTATGATAATTGTTATTTCCAGCTCTTTCTTCTGCAGAAATAAGTTGTAATCTGTCTGTTAATTGTTTCATATTATCAATATAACGATATTCAATACGATCATTTGTGTATTGTCTTAAACCCTCTCCTATTGGTTTTGTTGTTGGTTTTGTTATTAACCTTTTATTTTCATTCATTTCTTTCCAAATATTGCTAATCATTGATACATATTTTGCACCACCACTTGATTTAGCTCTTCCTGTTGATTTATCATTGTTTTGATATATAGAATCAGTTTCAATTAATATTTCTTAATATATTTTAAAGTCATCATCTGTATAATATTCAGGTTTGGTAACATCTAAATGAGTTAATAATCTCCACAAACCTATAGTTCCTGTATATTTTTTACCATTTAAAAATATATCATCATTTTCAAATGTTGGTAGATATTTTGTTGCAATAGGACCTAATTTTATAATATTTGCAGGCATTGGAGAATTAGCTATTGATTTTTTACGAGAATTTTTTGGAGTTTCAAAAGTCTCATCTGTACTCATTAATCGTTGTAATTCTGGATTTTTAGGTTTATAAGGTGGTATTATCATCTTTTGAATATCATTATCGGTTTTAATAGCAACCTCTTTAACATCATTAACAGATGATTCAACATTCGATAAAGCTTTTAATATTGGTGCATAATGTTTTACTTTTTCTTCTGATGTATATTTATCGTTTAAAACTGTTTTTCTATAGTTATTTTGTAAATTTTTTTTAAGATTAATTATTTTTTGTATTTTTTTTGGTGTATATTCAACGTGTCCCTGAATAGGGGACGCGTTATTATGGTCACCTTCATCTTCATCTTTTTTTATAAAATTTAAATTTTTTTCGGATTGTTCTAAATCTGATTTTTTAAAAGTTTTTTGTAAATTTTGTCTAAGATGAATTAATTGTTTCATTTTGTCTGTTTCGTTTTCTAAGTTATTTCCTACCTTGGAATTGTTTTGGTCTTCAAATGTTACATTTTTTTTAATTTTATTTTTTAATTAATTTTGAATTTGTTTGATATCCATTTATTGGAAAATAATTTTCATCGTTCATCAATACTTAAAATATCATTACCTTTATTGTCATAGATAACATTTTTTATTATGTCTATTGTTATGAAACCATATTTTTTTATTTTATTTTTTTTATCATATGTTTTACAATAAGTTCTAAAAATGTCTTTAAATTTGTCTAATGGTATAATTTTACTAATAAAATCGGACCATATTTTTTTAATATAATAATTTGATTGATTAAAAACAATTAAAACAGTTAAATTATTTCTTATTGTTTTTATATCTACTGAAGTATAACTTTGTGTTAAATAAATAACACTAATATTCTTTGATCTCGATCTTATAAAATATTCCATTATCAACTTTTGATCTTCTAAAAGAAAATCATCAATAACCACTACACTATTAGGTTCACAATCATCAACAGATATTATATCACCATCAGAAAAATGAATGTTTATAGAAGATATTCCATTAAATATTTTTTTTAATTTTTTATAAACTGGCTGATCAATATTTTTTGTAAAAATATATAGATTTTTATATGGAATCCAGTAACTTGTAATCATATTATACAACAAAGTTGTTTTACCACAGCCAGATGCTCCTACCACTAAAACTCGTGAAGGTATTTCAAATAAAGATTTTTCTTTACTATCATCTTCAATATATTTTTTTACCATTAATTTATCCATTTATATAAAAAAAATTATATATATTTACTATTAAAAATAATAATAATGTATAATATTTTTAAAAAATACGATCAATATATTGAAAGATCTCAATATAAAACTTTTTTACCTGTGAATAATTCACAACTTAATACACCTAATAAAACTACAACTTTTAGAATAGATAGTATGGATGATTTTCTGAACATTAAAGATACAAAGTTTTATATGTATGGTAGATATTTGCAAAAAGATGGAAAAGATTATCCTAAAGATTCAAAAATACAACTAATTGATAATTTTCCTGCATTTTTATTTACTAGAATTGAAGTTAAAAAACATGGTAAAGTCTTGGATGAAATCGAAAATCCAGGAGTTGCTAGTACAATTAAAGGTGTGTTAGATTTTTCTGTGGATCCAAACGGACCAATTATAAACTCAGGATTTTCAAGCAAATATAAAGGTGGAGGTCGTTTTAATGTAATGGGTAAGTTATCACAATTCGGATTAGGATGGTTTAAAGACCAAATATATCCTGTTTTCCAAGGTGATATGGAAATAAGTTTTACGAGAAATACAGATGATGATGCGTTAATAAAAAAAAGTTGTTACAGGTACAGAAGATGGAAAAATTATTATTGATAAATTTACAATTAAAATTCCAATTTTAGAATACAATCCTATGAATAAAGTTTTATTGTTAAATGATTTAAAAACAATTTCTCAAGAAAAAAAATATATTTTTAATTTTAAATCATGGCAATGTATCGAAGAAAGAAATATATCAGGAAAAACTATAAAAATCGATTTAAAAACTCAATATCGAAGTCTTAATAGTCCTTTGTTTGCCGGTGTGGTATTTCAAACAAACAAGTTAAATACTCAAGAACATGATCCTTGTGAATTTGATCATTGTAATGTGAAAAATTTTAGATTTGAAATAAATGGAAAACGTTATCCTGAAGAAACTCAAGATCTAGATTTTAAGAATGAAAAATATTGTGAAGCTTATGATAGTTTGATGGATTATAAAAAAACTTTTCATAAAACTCATCAAGAACTTCCTTTGATGTATAATGATCCAAACGATTTTAAAACATTTAGAACAATTTATCTTGTAAACATGACTAGACAACCAACAAATATTTCTGCAACTATACAAAATATTATTTTACATGTGGATTTCAATGAAGATTTACCTAAAAGTACAATTTGCTATGTATTTTTCGTTAGAAATGATGAATTTTTATTTGATATTGAAAAAGGAACAATTGAAGAATCTTTTACTGATTAAATTAGATAATAGATTTACACTTCTTTTAAGAGAATTATTTTCATGTCTTTCTGACAACAATAATAGTACTCCACCTCTTTCTGGAATAAATTTTTGTGTTTTCAATAGAAATATTTCTATTGAAAAATAATTTTAATATTTATTTTGTTTTTTTTATTAGGAAATGAGGGGTGGGTGGGTCCAATACACCCAGCCCTTTCTTTCTATTGAAAAATAATTTTAATATTTATTTTGTTTTTCTTCAATTAGATCAAGATAAACAATAAAATCATCACCAAAATTAACAATATCACCATTTTGATCAAGAATATATATTTTTATCTTTTGAATTGTTCTTACATTTACTTGTCTGTACATTATTGGATTACATCTTATAAAAGGATTATTTGAATCATAATAAAAAACAAACAAAAGTTCCTCTTCGATAACTTTTTCATCAATAGATGAAACAGACTTTTCAATTATGTTGCAATGTACTTCTAATAATTGTTTATTTATATTATTATCTAATTTTTCAGAATCTCCTACATGTTTATATAAAAAATTATTATCAATCCCTAAACTTAATTTTAAATTTTCGTCTATCAAACAAGTATTTTTTGAAGTTAATTTAATAAAATTATTATCATTTAGTAATTTGATATTTGAAGGTAATATACTATTCAATTGATCAATTGAATAGTTACCTTCAATTTTAGTTTTATATATTTTATCAGATTTTTTTGTTTGGCTAAATATAACACCGTTTATATTTTTTAAAAAACATTGTGTATAAAAAATTGGTTTGTTTGATCCTGTTATTGTATATTCAATATCAGGACCTAGTTTCCATGAATCAGGCCATACCCTATTTATAGGGATTAAATATCCCATATAATCAAAACCTAAACAATTTGATAAATATTCATCAAAACTTAGACCGATTGAGGCTGTAATATTTAAAAAATCTTCAATTAATTCAAGACTTATTTTAGGAAAATCATAACAATTCATTAAATTTTCAATTTCATTTATTGTGTATATTCCTATTGGAATTTCAATCTTCGGTATTTCACCATTTCTACCTAATCTAATTATACATTCTTGATCTATATTTATATATTTTTCTTCAGAAGTAGGACAATACATTAAAGTATTACCAACTAATGAAAAATCAAATTCTGTATTTTCAAATCCTAAATTTTTTTTAAATTTTTCATCTAATTTATAATAACAAGGAGATTCAATTTGAATTTTTTTATTATTATAAGATAAGAATACCGGTTCAATTAATTTATTTAAATATGAAATGCTATATATACCTTTTTTTATATATATTTCTCTATGTTCAATTTCTATTTTACAATCTGATTCAATATTAATCAAATTTAAACTTTTTAAATACATTGATTCGAGACCTATTTTGAATTTATTATTATCATTGAATTCTGGTTGTGGTAAATGAATATAACCATTTTTTTTTACTTTTATAAATACCATTTATAAAAGTTTATATATTTTTTTTTCCTAATTTATTCTAAATCAATCAAATGCATTGATTTTCCTTTGTTTAATTTTTTCATTCCTTTATAAATAAGATTAAATTTTGTTTTCGAATTTTTATATAACGATATATTTTCATCTGTCATTTCATCATTATCTAAATATCTATTTGGTAAAAATACTCTAATTTTATTATCTAATACAACAGTTATTGTTTTACCATGCTCTGTATCAAAATATTCGAAAAAAGTCACCTCATATTTTTTTCCTTGTTCTAATGTATCTAATTTTACAAAATCATATTGAGTGTTGTCGCATTTATTTAAAGATGCTTTAAAATTTTCCATTTCTATTATTTATTATAAAAAAAATAAAAATTTTTTTTAATCGCGTATTTAAAACATACATTTAAGCATAACAACATAACTATGTAAATCAATTAATTATGTTCACGTTGTCGTTGTTGATTTTCACGTTCACGTTCACGTTCATGTTCACGTTGTTCTATTATCTTTATTGTCACATTGCGGAAATAAAGCATACCTATTCTTAAGTTTCTTAAGTTTCTTGATTTCATGTTCATATTCTTCACACTGTTTTTTACGTAGTTCGATTTGAGATAATACCAGGTTAAATATATTATATTCATTATAATCACTATCACTATCATATTTACCATTTTCACGTAGACATTGTTTATTTTCATGTTTACATTCGATGATCAAATTAGTAGGTAATGAAAAAACAACATAACTACGTTGAATAATTACGTATAACTGTATAAGTATAAGATGAATAATTACGTATAATAATATTTACGTATAATAATAATAATATATAATATATCAACGTTTGTGTAGCTAGACTGATTATTTTTTTTTAACATCCGGTATTGAATATCTTATCATATATATATATATATTATGAGGTTTTTATTTATCGAATTATTTAAATAGTGTTTAAATATCATTTATACCTGTCCAAGTGTTGTAGCCTGGTCAGTTAATGCGTTTGTTTTAAATGTGTTCTTAGTAAGATCGTAATTAGTGGGGAATGTGTGGCGCCGCATATTCTCCTGCTAATTTAATCATGCTTTGAAGTAGAGATGTGTAGTTCATGAGTTAGTCGGCTCAGTGAGTCGACTCTTTCAGATGAGCTGAACGATTCGAATCAGTGTTTCGAGATTCGACAACTCGGTAACTCAGTTTTACCAACCAAAGTTCGACAATTCAAAATTGAGTCGGAGTAAACAATTCGATATGAATTTATTTGTGAACTGTGAATTGTTCCGCGAGTTGAGTTTATAACACAGATAATAATAGTTATCTGTGGTTTATATTTTTATAATCACATTTCTGCGAACAATACTACTTATCAGTTATCACGATTTAAGTCATAAGATAATAAAAATAATTTTATTATAACTATTATATTTTATTATACGTACTATTACGGTATTACCAGTTGGCAGTTACCACCGGTTTAAGATGTCTATTATTTTTAAGCGACAGTTTTATTGATGCCAAACCAAACTTAAGATTTAAGAATCGACTTCTTAAGACTTAAGTTCTAAACTACTCTCGACTGAGTCTCGAGTCTGGACTAGTGGACTGTTGTGAAATTTGAATCAATTATTCAACATTTCAACTCTTAAAATTCTTAATACTAATACTTTCATTTCACACATTACACAAGCAAACACCAGACGTCTTCAGAATGAGATTAAGTATATAATTGAGTGCAACATTTTAATTCACATACATAATTATAAATCTGAAATTAAAAAAAATATTAGTAAAACAGAAATATTGAAAATAATTTCATTGCATTTTACTTCACCACAATGTAGGTGTGCACAGTTTTTGTGTTTTATATGTGTTGACTTGACTTAGGTATGTGATTAAAAAAAATAATTACATTGTAATTTGTACTAATTTTGTAGAATTGGATATTTGGAGGAAGTACCTAGAAAATTCAAAATATAGTATTATTAGCATTTAACTCATTTGTCAAAACTCAGAATTAAGTAGCAGGTGTATGAACATAAATAATTAATGAAAATAGTTAACATGATCATGCTGATTGAGTGAAGGTATGTTATGGTTTTATTTATTTTATATACAAGAATGTAAACTATACAAATAATAAATTTAAATTCAATAGTTTAAAATAATATACTAAATCTTAAATAAAAATATCCTATAGGAAATAACATTTTTGCTTAGGTACTTAAAACCTTTTTATTGAAATGATTTACAAAAAAAAAAAACTTTAATTAATACAATATTACTTGTACCCTATACTTACATATTATAACCTCATGTAACATCAAAATAAAATATTAGTATATACTTATTACATAATATTGTGTAGTGTTAAAAACTATAAATTTAAATTTAAAAATATCATTTTTTCAAAATTTTTACTATGCAGTCTACTTCTTTTTTCAGTGATTGTCTGACCTGCTTTTGAAAATATCCGTTCGCATGGAACAGATGTAGCCAAAATGCAAAAACGTTTTTTCATTATTTGAAAGAGCCTTGGGCAAACATTTGTGTTTTCTTTCCACCAAAGCAAAGGATCAGCTGTTCTGGGAATTAAAGGTTCTAAAAGATATTTATCAATTTCTACAATAAATGCAGATGTTGGATTTTGACTTTGAACTAAACTCTGAACTTCAGTGTCGAAATCGTACCAGATTGAGTCGTGACTTGTTGATGGCATAGTAGCAACACTTGTATGGTTCTCTGATCCCAATTGAATATCCCTAGCTTTATTGACCAATGACTTTTTTCCCTCGATAAAAGCATTGTTATTTAAAAATCCATGATTTTTAAACCGAGGGTCCAAAATTACAGCTTCTGCGTAGAGAATATTCCATTCATATTTTTCAAATCTACTTACTACTTGATTTGTCAATACATCAATAAATTTAGTCGTCACAGATGAACCAGGATATTTATTTTTCAACTGACCACAATAATTAATTAGCGCTTTACTGAGAACAACAACTTTGGATATTGAAACCGATTTTTCACTACTTATTTCAATAGTAATTTCTTTAAACCTCTTAAGAATATCACATGTATTTGAAATGATTTGCCAATCAGATACATTTAAATGCACATCATAGTTAGACTCGGATAAAGCAGATAATAAAGGAGTTTTTAAATGCAAAATACGTTCAAACATCTCATAAGTAGAATTCCACCTAGTTACCACATCTTGTATAACATTCAGAGTAGGTGAATATTCCAGTTGTTCTTGCCTGAGTTTTAATTTGGCAGCTGCTTGAGAGCTTCTTTTAAAATGACCAACAATGCCCTTAACCTTGTCCCTGATATCTTGCACTTCTTTGAGAGCATGTTGGACGGCTAAATTCAAAGAATGTGCAAAACACCCTATGTGTCTCCAATTACATAAAAGAATTGCTCCAGTTATGTTTGATGCATTATCAGACGTACAAGCTGCAATTTTATTTTGTAAGCCCCACTCAGAAACCACCCGTATTAGCTCATTTTTTAAATTTTCACTTGTATGTGACTCAGAATATTTAAAGCATGACAGTAAATATGTTTTAAGGATACAGTCGTTATCAATATAATGTGCTGTTACAGCTGTATAACTTTCATTTTTAATTGATGTCCAGCTATCAGTTGTCAAACTTACATAGCGAGCATTATAATTTATATCATTTCTTACTTTTTCATAAACTTCATTATACATTACAGGCAGAAGTGATGTTGTCAATGTTTTCCTAGATGGTAGTGTGTAACCTGAATTTAACATACTTATGAGTTGGATGAACTCTCTATCTTCCACAACACTGAAGGGAAAATACTCTTTTACAATCATTCTTAACACTTGTTGATCAATGACTTTTCTGCGGGATGCACCAACAGGTTTTGGCATGTAACGAGTAATCAAGTTCGATTGAATTGGCCGTGCTACAGCATTTAATCTACAAGATTGTGTTTGAACCAATTGAGACGTATCAGACTGAAAATCATTTCATTATTTTATTTAGTATCCTGATGTACACAATAAATAAATCTATATTATAATATTGTATATGACATATTTATTTCTTACATTTTATTACAAATCATTGTAAATTTGTATTTATATTTTACACTTTTTTTATGTAAGCATGTATTTTACATTGAAATAAATTGGGATTACTTACTCGAGAAGAATTTGAAACTCCTTGTTCTGGTATATCAGGATCATCAACTTGGTCTTCTGAAATTTCTAATACATTTTGCCGTCTTCTACTATTCAAATCTACTGTTCCATGTTTAAGTGGCATGTGTCTCATCATATTTGATGTAGAAGAACGGTTATGGCTCATGGTCACAGGACACAAACCACACTTCACTTGGCCAGTCTCAACATTTAATGTAAAAAAGTCCCAAACTACACTAGACTTACTCATTATTTATGAACTTAAAACCGTGGTGTAGAGCAAATATAAATGACTTACAACTTGTTAAGTGGTAATAATTATTTTAACAAGATGATGCCAGTTTAATATCCAAGAATGGAATGATTGGTAGGTATCAATTTGTATATGGTATGGGGCTATTTTTATATTTACTGTCCATACTCCATTGGTATATTACAGAAGTACAGGAGTGGTCAGTGGTGTGTGGGAATTTTTCTACTGATGGTTTTTATTTTGGAAAAACATATTTCTATTTTTATCTATAAAATGTATAATTATGCATATAAGTTTTCAATTGTTTAAGCCTTGTGGAAAATAAATATAGCTATAAAGACATGCCAAAGATACAACAGTGAACTCTCATTACCTCAAGAATTATTAAAGAGTTTGTACTAAATAATTTTTTACATAATTTGTCGACATTATAAAAATTAATTAATTTAATGGTTCAATAAAAGTTAAGTGATTGTTCATCCAATACGTCATTATTTTTATCGATGTATTTTTTTGACTAACAATACCTCCATGGCTACATACATTTTTATTTCATATCCAGAAGCAGAATAGTTTTTAGAGAATTGTAATACATTATTATCGGATTAAGAACGATTAATTAATTAGGTATAAGTTAAAACTTTTAAAGTTATGACTTATGATTAACGGAATAGACAACCAAATTTTTTCTAGATTCATATAAACTTTATAAACGTAGGTACCTAGGCTCCTATTTACTCGATTAAGAATTGAAATTATCGAAAAAATATTTTGCATTGGAATATGAAATTAAAAATTGACTCATGCTGTTAACCAAAACATAAAATTACGAATTGTATAACGTAGGTACCTATCCTTTATTATTTATTTATGATAAGAAGAATTGAATAATGATAATTCATAGATTTTACTAAAATTTTATATGGTATAAGTAATTTATATAAGTAAAAACTTAGGGGATCTTGACTCCCCAAATACTACGAGCCTCCTCAATTTTTTATCGTATAAAAACCATACCTATACCTAGATCATCTAATACTGAATACCTATCTATCTATTTGAATATAACAACAAATAAGTTTATGCATATACCAAATTCAAAAGACAATATTGAAATAAATCACCGTAATTGCGGATTAAGAATAGTACTTATCTAGGATTTTCTCACGGGGGGATGAGGGGATATAAAAATAAATATAGACATATTTAGTATTCACATTTATTCATATTAAAATATAGTTTATACATGTTAGGTACAGTGCTATATTGTACAAAATTTTGTTTATTAACAACAAAAAAAAGTTCAGTTAATTTTAAATTTTTTTACAAAAATATGGTAAAACATGCATATAATTTAACCTAACCCAGTATACTTGATAATCAATTAAAATTAGTTTTGAAAATTGAATATACCTCTTTAAGTTAAAAATTTCTTACCTAGTAAAATAATTAAATTAATTTATGATTTTATTAACAGGTGTTTAATTACCAAATAATAAAGTATTTGAAAATCATTATACATGGCAAGTATTTGTATTTCTGAAGGATGTTTTATGTGGGCATTATACGTATATATTATGAAAAGTAAAAACATTTTAAATTTGGTAATTTATTCAATAAAATTTAAAAAAAAAAATTTAAGGCGGATCATCCTCCCCCCTGTGACCAGCTATTACCATTTGAACACTGTCACTGTTCATTGATGTGGTGAGTTCCGTTGGTTATAACACTAACACTTGTCGCTCAGAAATCAATAGTAACCAGGCAGGGAAACCTCACGCTGGCATTAACGAGTTTGGAAAACCTTTATATATTTATCATTGTGACCAGGGCGTCACAAGGGAGAACTAGAACAAGTTGTCCCGAAAAACTTAAATCGTGGCATCTAGTGATTAAAAAATTCTTTATTTTGTGAATCGACTGAATTCTGTTCTAACCGGTTACGTGTATACAAATAATACTTGAATTAAATTTAAATTCAAGTATTGATTTGTATATTATTTACTTATATTAGTTTTAAGTGTAAGACTGTAAACAACTGAACACAACAAATAAAAATAATTATTGATTTGTTGATATAACTTTTTACAAAGTTCTTTATTCATCTATACAATGTAATTCCACAAAAAACAATACGAGAAAGCATAATTTATTATTATTTATTAATTATTGTAGTAAGATTTTTGGTTATTTGTAATCTAGCTACACTGTCAGTGTTGTATAATGTATCGAATATCAATTTGTATGTTATACAAAAGCAACAGCTCAAACAAGTGGGAGGAAACAACTACCAGGGCAGCAGGGCACAGGAATCACAACTCACGGAGGATTTAACTAGTTGACCGTACCCTTGAATCGTGAACGAATCATCGAATATGTGAGAGTTGAGAGTTGATAAGAGAGTCGACTCACTGATTCAGTTCATTAAACTGAACTGAGTTGAATGATTTGACTCACTAAAGTGAGTTGAAATTCCCATCCCTACTTTGAAGACGTTTACAGTAAATTGGATAGGTGTAGGCGCCCACCTATCTAGTTCTACTGAAAAACTGTAGTTGACGATCAACAACACTTGGATAATTTCTCCCTCCCACGATAGCTTTACAGATATCTGTAAAAGAGTTCCGGCCTCCTTTTTTCATAACGGGTATCTGTAAAGCTGGGAATGATTTTACCGATTTTTTGCATTTTTTTTCAGATTTTTTTTTTCAATTGAAAATATTTGTTATTATTATTATTATTAAATATTTTAAAGTCTGATAATTCATTTAATAATTGATATTATCAAGTCGGAACAGCACAGATATTATTTATATACTTATCTACACTATATACTAAAAGTTTACCCCTCACTTCATATTTTTGATTTAAGTATAACTCCGGTAATATTTATGTTAGAAAGTTCATTTTTGCTTTAAACATTTGTAATTTTAATTCTCTTTAAGTCCCCCTCGTAGTCTGATAGTCTAATATTATTTCCAAAGATTTTTGGAAAAATCAAAAAAAAATTTTTTGCAATATAAAATGAGCGATGAATTATTACAAACTATACATTGTCTTAAATGTAAAAAAAGAACAAAAAATTTAAATCCTATTAAAATGCAAACAGTTAATGGTCGATGGAGAATTTCAACAAAATGTTTGGATTGTAAAACAAATAAAAGTAAATTTACAACATCATCTGAAATTGAACAACCCGTCACCAATAAATCTATAAATCAAAATATTTCAAATAATACAGACAAATTTTTATTAGCTAAAGAACTTCATAAACCAGTCAGATTAAGATTTCCTAAAAGAAGGATTATCACTAAAGGTATTGATGATCTATGGGCTGCTGATTTAGTTATAATGAGAAATTATTCAAATGAAAATAAAGGTTATTGTTATATAATTACTGTTATAGATACTTTTTCAAAATTTGTATGGGCATTACCACTCAAAAATAAAGATGGTATTAGTGTTTCAAAAACATTTGAAAAAATAATAAAACAAGCTAAATCACAAAAACATCAACCACCAAAATTACTACATGTTGATAAAGGCTTGGAGTTTGTAAATAAACATTTTAAACAAACTTTGGAAAAATATAATATTCATATGTATCATACTCAAAACGAAGAAAAATCTGCAATTATTGAGCGATTTAATAGAACATTAAACAAAAAAATGAGAATAAAATTTGAAATGCAAAAATCTAAAAAATGGTTTAACATTTTACAATCTTTAATAGATGAATATAATTTTGATGATATACATAGATCTATTGGTATGAAACCTTGTGAAGTAAATAAATCTAACGAAGACCTTGTTCTACGCAAATTATTTTATACAAAAAACAAACCTAAATTAAAAATAAAATTTAGCGTGGGTGATAGAGTCAGAATAAAAGCATATAAAAAAACATTTGCTAATAAATATAGTAATAATTGGACAACAGAAATATTTATAGTTAATGAAATTTTAAACACAAATCCTATAACCTATAAAATTATAGATTTAAATAATGAAGAGGTTGAAGGGAGTTTTTATAACGAAGAGATGCAAAAAACAAAATTTTAATTGTTATTTAAAAATTCTATAAAATTATGTAATTTATTAACATTAACCCGTAGAGGATCAATGTTTTTTTCTTTATAAAATTCCATAAATTCTAATAAATTTTCTATATTATTGTCTCCAGATATTATGAATTGTTATTTTTAATCGAAATTATTCTATTAATAAATTGAATCTAAAAAATAATAATATTTTTTATAATAAATAATGAATATATTAAATATTACTGAACCCTTAGTTAAAGAAATTGATAACAATAATAAAATGAATATATTAAATATTACTGAACCCTTAGTTAAAGAAATTGATGATAATAAAATGAATAACAAAAAAACATATCCTCCCAAAATTTGTGATAAATGTAACTTAACAATTGATAGCAAAAATTGGGCTGCTCATTTGAAAACTATTCGTCATCAATCAAATGATATAGATCAAACAATTGTACCTTTTAGATATAATAAAACATACAAAGGATTACCAATTAATCAAGAAAAACAAAACAAATATAATTATTTGAAATTAATGAAAAATGATATAAAAAAATATATGAAAAAATTTTCAAAAAAAGATAATTTATATGTTGAATTTTGTGCTATTGAATATCATGATAATACTGAAATAATTAAATATAATTTACATAAAATTCCAATTTATGGAAATATTTTCATTATTGATCAAGAAGATGATAATACTAGAAATCCTTATATTTCTAAACTATTACATTCACCAAGTTGGTTAGAACTTTGTAGAATAGCCAATGATATGATAATTACAACAGGTAATTATAGACATCGTTTTCTAGAAGATGTTAAGGTTGTTCAAGATTTAGGAAATATTAAAATGTGTAAATTTTTTATGGGATCTTAATATTAAAATAATATTAAATTAAATAAATCGACTATATGTTTCACATTGTTTTTAAATGACATGAGTTAAAGGAAGTGATATCTATAATACAACAGACGAGAGGTGGGATAGTAAGTAGGTCAACTCTTATCTGTTTTTAAAAAATGTATTTTTAATAGAATAATTTCTATTAAAAATTTGAATGTAAAAAAAAAAAATAATATCCTCTATAATAAAGAATGGAAAGTTTAAATAAAATTGATTCCTTAGTTAAAGGTAATGTTAATATTAATAAAATGGATAACAAAAAAACATATCCTAACAAAACTTGTGATAAATGTAACTTAACAGTTACTTACAATTGAAATTGTAATATATAATATATAATAAATTGACATTTGAAATCTATTCGTCATCAAACAAATGATGTAGATCAAACAATTAAACCTAAGTTTAATAAAACATACAAAGGTAGAACAACAAAACAAATAAGACAAAAAAAAGAGAAAATACCAAAAACAAATAACAAACAAATAAGAACAAAAAAAGAGATAATACCCAAACCACATAGAGTTTTCAATTTTAGTGCAAAAATGTTTGAAAAGAACAACATGATTCGCCCTATTTTAAAAAATGAAGAAACAGCATTTCAAAGTAGATTAAAAACTTATGTTATTAAAAATAATAATATGGGTATTAAAGATGTTCAAGTGTTTTTAAATCGTTTAGATAATTCAGTAATAGGACAACTTAAACATGCATTAAAGAAGAAAAATTTAAAAGTTAATATTATATTTCTTGCTATATATAAGAGAGGTACTAATGAAGAAAATATGGAATATAAAGAATGTAATTTTAAAACAACAAATAAAATTTTAACTACAAATTCTGACTTAAATGATTATTATACAAATGAAAAAATTAAAATTTTAAATGAAATAGAAGATTTTGTAATGAAAGAATCTCAATGGAGACTTCATCAAATTTTAAGTTTGGGAATAAATATAAATAAATATGTTCCTTTTAAGGGTTCTTCATATATTCCATTACCTAAACATATTGGAGATAAAAAAGCTATTATCAATGTTAAAAATAAAGATGATAAATGTTTTCTTTGGGCAATACTCTCTGCTTTACATCCTGCTAAAAAAGATGCGCAAAGAGTAACTAAATATATTCCTTTTGAAAATGAATTTGATAATGCATTAAAAGGTATTGAATTTCCAGTAAAAACCACAGACGTTCCAAAATTTGTTAAAAGAACAAAAGATATTTCTATTAATATTTATTGTTTAGATAAAAAAGTAATTTTACCTTTAGAAGTAACTATTATAGAAAAAACCAATCATATAGATTTGATGTATTTAAGAAAGGATAATAAGAATAAAGGTCATTATTGTTGGATTAAGGATTTATGGAAACTTTGTGGAAGTCAAATGACAAAAGATGGTCATAAAAGACTTATATGTAAAATGTGTTTAAATAGTTTTGATACAAAAAATAAGTTAAATGACCATCAAATTTATTGTGCTAATAATAAAGCTGCTAAAATAGTTCTACCAGAAGCCTATAATAAAACTTTAGAATTTCAAAATTATAATCATTCATTAAGAGTCCCTTTTGTGATTTATGCTGACTTTGAATGTACACTTAAACCAATATATACTTGTCAACCAAATGATACAGAATCTTTTACAAAATGCTATCAGAAACATATACCTAATAATTTTTGTTATTATATTAAATATAGTAATGATGATTATAAACCTCCTGTAGAATATTCTGGTCCAAACGTTGCTCAAAAATTTTATGAATGTATGAAAAATGAAGAAATACTTATTTCTAAAATGTATGATAAAATAGTTCCTATGAAAACTTTGAATGCAGAACAATTAAATAATTATTATAATAAATCTGATAAATGTCATATTTGTGAAAGATATTTATCAGATTTACCTCCAATGCTAGAGAAAAAATTTAAAATAATTAAAGATGTTATTGAATATTACAAACAATTTAAAATAGTTGAAGACGATGATGCTAAAAAAATTTAAAAAATTAAAGGTGTTATTGAATATTACAAAAAATTTAAAATAGTGAAAGACGGTGATGATGCTAAAAAATTAAAATTATATAAAAAAAATTTTAAAATAATTAAAGATGTAATTAAATATTACAAAAATTTTAAAATAGTTGAAGACGATGATGCTAAAAAATTAAAATTGTATGAAGATAAACTTAAAAACGAAATAGAAAATAAAAATAAAAATATGCGAAAAGTTCGGGATCATGACCACTTAACTGGAGAATATAGAGGAGCAGCACATTCTATCTGTAATCTTAATTATCAAAATCCACGTTTTATTCCAATTGTTTTTCATAATCTTTCAGGTTATGATGCCCATCTATTTATAAAAGAATTTGGGAATGATAATGAAAAAATAAAATTACTTGCAAATAATGAGGAAAAATATATTTCTTTTTCAAAAATGATGCCACGTAAAGTAACTAGGAAAGGCGAAGAAATAAAAATTTATACAGAATTAAGATTTATTGATTCATTCAAATTTTTACCTAGTTCTTTAGACAAGTTAACAAATAATTTAAGAAATGATTCAAAATTAAATTTAAAAAATAAATTTAAAGAACTTAGTAAATATTTTCCTGAAGAACATTTAGATTTAGTTACTAGAAAGTTAGCTTATCCCTATGAGTATATGGATTGTGAAGAAAAATTTAATGAATTATGTTTACCTCCTATTGAAAAATTTTATAGTTCTCTTACTAATAAAAATATAACTAAAGAGGAATATGAAAACTCACAGAAAATTTGGAAAGTGTTTAATATACAAAATATGCGTGAATTCACTAGTTTATATAATAAGATCGATGTTTTATTATCAACAGATATAATAGAAAATTTTAGAGATATTTCTTTAAAAAAATATAAATTAGATCCTATGTGGTATTACACAACACCAGGATTTGCATGGGATTGTATGTTAAGAATGACAAAAGTAAAATTAGATTTATTAACAGATATAGATCAAATATTGATGTTCGAATCTGGAATCCGAGGTGGTTTATCTCAATGTAGTCAAAGATATTCAAAAGCAAACAATAAATACATGGGAGATAAATTTAAAAAAAAGGAGGAGTCAATATTTTTACAATATTTGGATGCAAATAATCTTTATGGGTGGGCAATGAGTAAATATTTACCTACTGGAGATTTCAAATGGGTTGATAATGTGAAGAATTTTGATGTAATGAATATTTCTGATAAATCATGTAAAGGTTATATTTTAGAAGTAGATTTATCTTACCCTAAAGAACTTCATGATATACATTCAGATTTTCCTTTAGCACCAGAAAAACATTTTGATAACGAACAACTCCCAAAATTATTAACAACTTTGTATGATAAGAAAAAATATATAATACATTATGAAACACTAAAATTATATATTAATTTAGGATTAAAGATAGAGAAAATTCATAGAGTGTTAGAATTTAGTCAATCTCCTTGGTTAAAAGTGTATATTGATTTTAATACTAATCTCAGATCAGAAGCTAAGAATGAGTTTGAAAAAGACTATTTCAAACTAATGAATAATAGTGTTTATGGAAGTACTATGATGAATGTTCGAAATCATGTTGATATAAGATTATGTTCTAATGCACTCAGCTTAGACAAATTAATTGCAAAACCAAATTTTGATAGAAGGACAATTTTTACAGAAAATTTAGCTGCAGTACATATGAAAAGAACACAAATATCTTTCAAACAACCAATATATCTAGGAATGTGTATTTTAGATTTATCTAAAATGTTAATGTATGATTTTTATTATAATATTATAAAGAAAAAATATGGAAATAGAGTTAGATTGTTATATACAGATACAGATTCACTAATATTAGAAATAAAAACTAATGATTTTTATCAAGATATGAAAATTATGTTAGATCATTTTGACACTTCAGATTATTCAAAAGATAATATTTATGGTTTACCTTTAGTTAACAAAAAAGTCTTAGGAAAGTTTAAAGATGAGTTAAATGGAAAAATTATGACTGAATTTATAGGTTTAAGATCCAAATTATATTCACATCGAATCTTAGATACTGAAAAAGAAATTAAAAAAACTAAAGGTGTTAAAAAAAATGTTGTGGAAAATAAAATATGTTTTAATGATTTTGAAAATTGTTTACTAACAAAAGAATCAAAATATGTTAAACAAAATTTATTTAGAACTAAGAAACATGATATTTTTACTGTAGAACAAAACAAAAAAGCTCTAAGTGTTTATGATGATAAAAGATTTATTTTGGACAATGGTATTGATACATTAGCTTGGGGACATTATAAAACAAACATAGATAGAAATGATTTTGTAAACCATCTGAATACACTAATTAGAAATCAAAATCAAAAAGATTAGAAAAATATTTTTAATAGAATTGTTCTATTAAAAAATGTTTATAATAATAATGTGTGCCTGCATTGGGCATGCGTTTAAATATATGTTTTTAAAAAAATTTTTAATTATTAATAATATGTTTTGTAAAAAATATTTTAATTATTAATATCATAAGTTTTGTAAAAAAAAAAAATATTTTAATAATTATTGCAATTCAATTTTTAATTATTAATTTCATATTTTTTGTGAAAAATATTTTTGGGGAAATATTGCATTTAAATTTTCAATTATTAATATCATAAGTTCTATGAAAAATATTTTAATAATTATTGCATTTCAATTTTCAATTATTAATATCATAAGTTCTATGAAAAATATTTCAATAATTATTGCATTTCAATTTTAAATTATTAATATCATAAGTTCTATGAAAAATATTTTAATAATTATTGCATTTCAATTGTCTGATCTTTTTACACATTGTTTTCTTTGTGATCTTTTACTGATAAAAATAAAAGTGCGCCAGGAATGGTATACATATACTACTACTGTTTTTGATTTATTATCAAATCCGTCTACTTTAGCTCCTGCTATTTTTTTTTCACCGCCATTTAATGCATGTAAGATATTTTTATTATTAAAATGTTTTAACCACGTTATCGATTGTTTTGAATATTTTTCATTTTTTTCTTTATCAAAAACAGCTATAGTATCTTCTAATAAATATCTTGATTTATAGATAGCCATACAAACACCTGCTATTGTTGTATATCGAAAAGGGTCAATATTAGCTATTTCCAAAAACTGTTTTCTGAATTCTAAACAACTTCTTCGTAAAATATCTACATCAGAATTACAGTAAGACTCTAATTCTTCTTTAAAATTAAATATGTAATTTTCCTTAATTTTATCATCGTACCATTTTTCAAATTCTTGTTTATTCTCTGTTTTCGTTGTCTTGTATCCGAAATATTCTTTATCAGGCAATACGCCTATATAATCTTTATTTTCCACTGTATTAAATAAATGTGGGAAGTAACCTTTTTTCAACTCTTTAAGACCAAAAGTTTTGGGAAAACTACTAAGTGGAGCTTGAATAAAATTACTACTGTCTTTTATTTTTATATTTAAACATTTAATTTCTAATAACATTAGTTTTGTACCACTATAAATTGTAAATGGTTTTAGAGTGTTATCAACCAAGTATTTTAATATAAATTGTGAATCGTATCCTTTTGCGTAATGAGCTATGAATGTATAACCCTTATATTCATCTGATATTATATGATTACAAAATTCTTCGCTTGTATCAAACATAATTTTATTTCCATCAAAATCATGTGCAATTATTTTATTTGCGATATGAGTTCCTGTTTCTTGTTGAGCTTCATAATCAAAAAACATATATTTTTCTGTGTAAGTTGTAGTACTTTTACCTCCTTTTGCTTCTCTAGATAGCATATAACATTGGTGTTCTTTTATTTTCACTTCTTTTTTACAATTTCTACATTCACTATATCCACAATGATGATCCTTATTTCTTAACGCTATTTTATTACATTCAATACATTTGTATACATATTCACATATATAATTATGATTATCTAAACATTCTTGATTAGAACAATATCTATTACATTTTTCACAATATATTCTATTTTTCGTACTACTTAAATGTTCAAATCTCGTACCAAAATCTGTACATAATTTACATACATTGTATTCTTTAACACATTTATGTTTATCTTTATTTTGATATGGTTTATCACACTTTTCACAATAATAAGACGATCCGTAGAATCCTTTAGCTGATGTAATAACATCAAAATGATTACCATTTTTATACAAATAAATTTTAGTTTCTTTATCATCGCCCTTATAAATTAAAGTATTTAAATTTTCAGCACAAATAACATTTATTTGTATATTTAGTGCAACTTCCACATTCTTAATATCATTTAATGTAAAACCTTCTTCGTTATATTCTGTTAACATATTACATAATTCTAATGCTAAATCTTTTTAAATTTTTCTACCTTTTCTCAAGTATATAATATCATTGGGTTTTAATTCATGTCCTAAAATATTATTTGTTTGAGTAGATAATGCAACAACAATAGCTCTGGGACAACATAAATTATCATTGTTCTTAATCTGAATAATACTATTTTTCGTTTTTATATTTTCTGATAAATTTATTATTTTAGTTCGATTTGAACCTCTTGGTATTTTTACTAATTGAACTTGAAAAGTAGTTTCTGTAATATCAATTGTTTCATCTGAAGTTAATATTTTACTAATTGATTCCCACATAACATTTTTCAATGTAACTCATTGAATAAATATTTGTTTTTCGTTTAGTTGAAAATATTTAAATTAAAATATTTTTAATACACTTAATAAATATATAATAGTATATATATATATTTTAGAATATATAAATATTTAATCAATGTATAATGTTTGATATATATTTTTAAAAATATACTAATATTTATTAAATTTATCAAATCAAATATTTTTAAATAAAACATATTAAATATTAAATAATTGTTTATGAATTAAGATTATATTATATTATAATAATATATAATATAATACCCGTGTATAATACAGTATAGCTAGTATAGCAGTACATAATATATATATTATGTATATTATATATATTATAAAATTATATTACCAGTCATGATACTATGAAAGCGGTATAATATTAACCTAACCAGTAACCGTGGTATAGTTAAACATCATCCCGCGCGATTGTGCGAGATGTGTATTGTCGCCTGACGGCTGACGCATGCGCGTGGTTCGGTTATTCGCGTCTCGTGGCGGTTCGTGACGTTCGTGTTCGTCCGTTATTTGCCGTTGGTTCGTTTACGACGTTTTCTTTACCGTTTATGTTACTTTGTAGTTTGTTGGTCACTTGATCGTTTGTGCCGTTTTCCTGTTTATTTCTTATATAATCAAGTTATCGGTGTTTTTCAGTTGTTTTTACCTTAAATGTCTAAGTCGTAATATGCATGCCTTCTTTTTAATCCACAATAAGGAACGCGTGTAGTTCGAACAGTTCGGTTTTGTTTTACGCGTCGCCATCTGCATCACCACGTGCGTGGACAAGGCGTGTTTTACGTTAACGCTGTTTGTAGTTTTGTACGAGTACTTATAGGCTCACCAGTTTTGTCAAACAAGCATGCCGTCGTTTGAAAATCGTTTTATTAGTTGCCATCGTCTCTGCAGTTCAGTATATGTATGCGAACACGTCGTAAAAGTGTGCGTTATTGTCTTTTGGCATCAAACGTGTTGCCGCCATTAATCCTTTTGCCGCACGCTTGGTACATGTTGTGCCAGTGACCAGTTATTGCAAGTATATTATTTACAGTTACAAGATCCACATAGATCCATATAACTGACCATAAGATGATATTATAATGCTACCTATATACATACTAGGATTAATATATTAGGTACCTGTATTGATAAATCCTAGGGTGATTTATGTAGTATTATTTTGGTGTTTGTCTCTAACATAATAGAACATTAGTATTGGTATATTTAAACTTTAATACTTACATATATATATATATATATATATAATTTACAAACACTTAACTTCACTTAATTAAGGCAGGTATCTTTTGGAATGGCACTTCATAAAAGTAAATCAACTAAACGTAGACGATTTATAGAGGAATTAAAAATTGTTGATTTTATTGAAACGGACCAATTAATTGAACCTAATACAACCATATCACCTAAAAATACTCCTTGTAATAGTACTAGTACTAATAATTATACTCTTACTGAATTAAATGTAACTCCTCCAGGACCCCATGCAGGACAAAACTTGTCATTTAATTTTGATTACAACAATGATGCATGGAGTGATAAAAGTGATGATTTTAGTTTAACATCTGATTCAGATATTGAAGAATTTTATAACAATGAATTTAGCCAGGAAAATAGTTTTATTAATAATAATTCATCAATTTTATATAAACTAAGTGAGTGGGCTGTATTATATAATATTACTAATGTTTCTTTGAGCGCCTTATTAAAAATATTGAAAACTCATAACTGTCATAGTTATTTCCCTATTGATGCTAGAACTATTTTAAAAACTAAATCATCTAATAATTTGCATGTACAAACTGTATCAGCCGGAATTTTTCATTATTTCAAAATTCAAAATAGCTTAAATATAATTTATAACTCTAACCATCAATACTTTTTGGATGATATCATTAAAATAGTGATAGGAGTGGATGGTCTCCCTCTAAGTAAAAGTTCCTCAAGTTGTTTCTGGCCAATTCTTGGATATATCCGTAACCCTTATTATAAACCATATGTTTTTCTTATTGGGTTGTATTGGGGCAAGGATAAACCTCTTAATTGCAATGATTTCTTATTAGATTTGGTTAATGAACTAAAATATTTATACAAAAATGGTTTTCAAACAAAAAACGGTTTAAAACGTGTGGTTGTAGATACTTTCTGTTGTGATTTACCAGCTAAAAGTTTTATTCTGAAGACAAAAGGTCATGCAGGTTTTTTTTCTTGTACCAGATGTACAATTGAAGGTGTTTATTATGAACGTAGAGTTTGTTTTCCTGGTGTTAATTTTACTAATAGAACTCACTTAGATTTTATTAACAGAACAGATGAAGAATTTCATGTGACAAATAACATTCCTATTATTACTGAAATACCTGAAATAAACCTTGTTGACAGTTTCAGCCTTGATTACATGCATCTTGTTTGTTTGGGAGTAACAAAAAAATTAATTTTACTATGGCTTGGTATCATAAAATATTCTCCTACTTCTGTAAGACTTCAAAGTAAAAAGGTTATAGATGTTAATGAACAAATGTTATCTTTAAAACGTTCAATATGCTCTGATTTTTCTCGACTTCCAAGGGGGTTAAATGAAGTTCTTAGATGGAAGGCAACGGAATTCCGTCAGTTTCTATTATATACAGGTCCAGAAGTTTTAAAAAATATTATCAATGATAATTGTTACTTACATTTTGTCTGCTTACATGTTGGTTTCCGGGTTCTTTTAACTCAAAATAGCAGTACAGACCTTATTAATTTTGTAGAAAAACTACTTAAATATTTTGTTAATGAATTTGAAGAATTATATGGCAGGCAATTTGTGTCACTTAATATACACGGTTTATTACATGTTGTTGAAGATTATAACAAATATGTGGCTTTAGATAATTGTTCATGTTTTCCGTTCGAAAATTACATGAAAACTCTAAAAAAAATGATACGGAAACATGAAAAACCTCTGGAGCAGGTCATGAATCGTTATAATGAATATCAGACTTTCTGTAGATCTAATAATCTTAATGTTTCTTTGAAACCTATTGAATACTTAAAGCAACATAACAGTGGGCCATTGCTTGAAGAATGTACTGGACCTCAATTTAAAATTGTTATTAAGAATAATATTAAAATAAATATTAAATCCCAATCAGATTGTTACATTGGATGTACTTATAATGGTAAACTTAGTATTTTTAAAATTGTCAATGTGTGTATAAAAAAAAAGTGATAAGTCTAAAGTATTTATTGCTAAACAGTTTAACAATATTCAACCATTTTATAGAACACCAATAAATAGTTTAAAGTTAGGTATAGGTACTCTGAATGAATTCTACGAACAACTTATTACTCTTGATATAGAAAATATAGAGTATTCAAAATATATAATTTTACATGATACTCTGGTGGGTAATATTGCTTTTCCAATTTTACATTCTAATATTCATTAATTTTAACTGTTATACATATATTATATACTTAGGTATGTGATGTAGTTGTAATCATATGTAGGTATGTACAAGTTTATTAAGTAAATTCTAATGTTAAGATTATAAAGAAATACTTTTTAAGAACACACTACACCGCATGTGTTGTCTCCGTCTTACAAACATACAACATAACAAAAACTGTTTAGCGCTGTAAAGAACCAAGAAGGTTACAGTTATAACTGAGAAATGAAATTTTCACACAGTAAAGATGAGAACATTTACTGTACAACATCGTTTTTTTTTTCGATATCACAAATACAAAAAAATTATTGTTTAAAAATGCATTATTTCAACTTTGAATAACTTTTTTTGTATTTGTGATATCGGAAAATTAAAAACGATGTTGTACAGTAAATGTTCTCATCTTCACTGCGTGAAAATTTTGTTTCTTACTTATAACTATAGCCTTCTCAGTTCTTTCCCGTGCAAAACAGTTTTTGTTATGTTGTACGTTTGTAAGACGGAGACAACACATGCGGGTGTAGCGTCCTCTTAATAGGTCATACTTAAAAAAAAAATAATGATTGAGTAGCTTATAGTGTATTTTTTCAAATTAAAATTAAATTACCTGATTAATATATTTAATTATTATAGTTTGTATACCAAACATATGTATAAACTATAAATTAATTCACTATAAATTATAATAGTAGGTCATATAATATTATAATATTATAATATTATGCTCCCTTGTAAAGGTACATCTATATATTAATATTGTTATGTATATAGGCTGTAGTATAGGTATTGTTGGTATTGTTTAATAAATTATTTGTACCTATACAATTTAACATTGCCTTGTGTATTTTGATTTAGATACTTTTAATAAATATATATGATGAATGCAACAAAATATTCAGTTGTACATTTTTTTGCTGATAACTCAGTCGAGGCTGTACCTAAATTTTGGTTTCGCAAAAACAATGGGACATGTGCATGGCCAAAAAAAACATCTAAATTTCATAAACTTGTTGAAAAAAACTGTATACCAAATGAAATTGAGTATGATTTCTTAGAAGCTAGAGAGATGTGTTCAGATATAGGTAATTTAGGTTAATAAATAATGGAAATTTGTATAAATTGTTTAATATAATTTTGGATATTCTTCATTATTTAGAGTCCTTGATAAAAGCCAGAGAGAAAGCAAAAAAAGCAACATTTGTTTCTGATCTCTCTGATGATGATGATAAAGCTAATCGAAAGTTCAAGTATAAGAAAAACCCATATTCTACAGAATCTTTCAGTTCATGTCCAGTTTATTTAGGTAATATAAGTGCTATATTTATATCTTCCTAATCAATGATAAGTTTTTTTTATATTATACCTATATCTATAAACATTTATAGATTCTGAAGTTACTGAGAATCATGGAGCAGATAATACATCAATTAAACCAAACACTAAAATTATTAATCATGTTGCACAATTTCTGTCACCTTCTCCAAAGAAATTTAAATCAACTGAAAGCAAACCTAATGGATGGTCTCCATCTCCTCTTAAAGCATCAGCTTCAGGTAATTATATTATGTACTATATTATATAGTAATAAAAGTTATGTATTATTCATGTCGGTAATCTTAAAAAGCAGTTTTCTATGATACAATATTTTCATTATAAAATTGAATGCCATTACCAATATATTTTATAATTCAAAATTTATCTATTATAATATTTTTGCTAATTGCGTTATAATAAAATTAAATAAATGGATATATCATATATGGTGATGATATTTCATTAAACGGACAAATTATATACACAGGTACTTATAACATTATCATTATATTTAATTTTATAGACGTAAGAAGAAAACTATCTTATGATAAAAGTTCTAAGCCAACATCTATTAAAAAACCAGGTAAGATACCAACCAATAAAGCCATATGATAAATATATAGATATAATAATTACCCATAATTTAACAAATGTAAATTATTATACTTGATAATAAAATAATTTGATATTTTTAATAAATTATTATCAGTTGGAGAAGAAAATATGCCTGTGGATGGTTATTTGACGAAAATGAATACTCCTATTTCATCGAAAGTTGACCGTATTTCAGTTACTGATAAAAGTCAAGATAATGGTATGTATATTTCTTATAAGCATTATACACTTACCTATAATATATTTTATTGTCTAAAAATTTGGTGAAATAAAAAAGCATTATTGTTTGCACATGCGTTATAACTTATAAAGTAGAAGCATATTTAATGAACTGCAGGATAAATTAAAATATGATTAATCAATTTATTTACTATTTATTTAAATTAAATATTTTGTTTAGAAAACTTTTACCTATTAATTTATAAATCACATTTAATTATTGTTGATATTATTTACTTTTGATCAACATTGTCTACAAGTATTTTCCATGTATATAAAAAATTTAATAAGTGTGAATAATAAAAGTGAATAGATTTCTATATTATGATGAACTACTAGGTATATTCTTGAATGTCATAAAAATTATTTTAGTTTGTTTGTATCACAATGCATATTAAGTGATAATACTTTATTTTTTTTTTATTATAGGTTCACCAAAGATGCTTAAAGCTATTTTAAGAAATATTGTATACTTACAAACTGATATGAAACATATTGAAATGAAGCAAAATGAAATATTAAATAAACTGGAAGCTTTTGAATCTAATTATGGAAATAATAAAAAACAAGTAGATGATAATAATGTTGATGAATTACAAGAGTGCAATTTTCCATTAGATGACATAGATGATTTGAATAATATAGAAGACAAAATTAATACAAAATCCAATTTAAAAAAATGTTTGGTATGTATATACCAGTTAGAGTTAATACAGTTATATATTGTATAACTTTTAATAGGCTGCAGGCGATTAACAAACATCAACAAATATAATATATCAATACTATGAATTTTTTATTACTTTAACAACTTAAACTACTCGACAGTCAACACACAAAATCACAGTTCATCGGACACACTAGGAATGTCTATCATTTTTATATCATTTTTCATGTGATATAAAAATAGTACTATAAATAATAATAATAATAACCACAACCATAAAAATAATAATCCCACATGTATCTAGTTTAAGTAATACTGTAAAATTATAAATTATTATTTAGATAACAAAAATGGTTTAATTTAATACTGCTAGAACCTAAAACTTATTATTGATATTCCATCCCATTTTAGATACATTATATGGTTTAAATTGTAAAAACAATTATTCATTTTCTATAGTAATCAATTAAACTATTGTACAATATTTATTACAGCATTTATTTCATTCATTTTAGGTTCAATATTTATCATATTTGGGAGGTAACAACATCAATTGTACTATGAAGAGAATACTGACGAAATTATTTACTGACAATTTACTCTCTCTATTTTCGTATAATGGTAAAAAAGGAAAAAGAAAATTTTGCGACCTGATTATTTGTCCCGTTATTTTTGGTAAGATTATATTAATTGAATGTTATATTTTCACATTTAAATAAGTCTATTATAGCAGTTTATATATTATTATTTTACAGACGCAGTAAAATGTCAATCAAAATTTATGAATGTTTCCCAAAATGAATTAGAAGGAAGAATTAAGTACCATTTAGCTCAGGCACCATTTAACATAAAAAAAAACGAAAAACTTGGAATAACTACTGCAGCTACAGTTTAAAATTATTAATTGCCATTTAATTAAAATTATAAAACTGACTATTATCATATAAGCTATGCATTTTACTTTAAAAAAAAATTGTCATATAGTAATTACTATTTAGGTTTTTTTTTCACTATTAATCTAATTTGTTACTAAATAATGCTTAATATTATATTATATAAATTCTTTATTAATCACACAAATAAGTTTATTATATACATATTATGTAATTGTTAATATTTTAATATATAATTAAATGTAAAGAATTAAACCAGTATTTAATCAATTCTTTATTTTGTTATAATAACAATAATAGATTCTAAAAAATAAAGTTGTCCAAATTGTATTGTTTAATATGTATTATATTTGTTGTTTTTATTACCTATATATTATTATTTTTATTTTAGAAGTTACCTAATCCTAATTATTTTAAAATTGATAACATATTTCAATTATTTCTTAAGAACTATAAACAAATTCTATTTTATTTTTAACACAGCCAATTAATAATATCAGGTATAACTTTAAAACTACAGTATAATTACTTTAAATTGTAAAAAAAAAATAAATATTTAATTTCGTGTTATTAATTAAATATTGAAATTAAAGTTTAGAATCAAGTTTATTAGTCAACATTGAATAGATATTAGAAATGGGTTCAAAAAATCAATTTTCCATATTTATTTAATATTTATAAATGAAAAATTAATGTTGATTAAATATAAGATATTTAATATCAAATGTTAAATAAAAGTTTATTTAATATATTTATGTTGTGTGGGTTGTTTTAAGTTTGATAAAAAAATTTCAGATTTCATTCCAGTAGATATAGTATTATTTAAATTTGGATTCATTACTATAATATTTATTTGATCACCTTTTTCGTAATTTGAATTTTTTTGGACAAGTTTTAACATCTCCTCTAGAGCTTTATGTGTATAATCAATTTTGTATTTTGTATTACTTAGTTTAAGATCTTTTATTAAAGTTTCTCTAAAAGAAATTTTATATTCAGCATTATGTATCTTAAATTTCTTCTGCACTTGTTTATTCAATTGAATTACTTCTATCAACTCAAAAACCTCTGGTGTTTTTTCTAATGAACTATTAAAATAATTTTCTTCAGTGAAAAATGTTTTTTTCTAACTTCTGAAACGGATTATTGTTTAATGAACTATTATCAGTCTTGAAAATATCTCCTTTAAATTTACGAAAAGGTTGTTGCTTTCTTTTATTTACGATGTTTGTTATTAAATTTTCTTTATTAAGTTTGTAAATTGATCTTATATCATAATCTCTTGCTAATGACTTAAGCTCAGAGATTTTTAAATCACGAATTGTACGACCTTTCCTAATTTTTGATATAAGATCAATTTTTTTAAGGGTACTATATCCCTTGAGTTTATTCTCTTTTGCTATTGACTTAAGCTCAGAGACTTTCATATTTTCTAATATTCTTATAGAATTTATTTGTTCCATTGTTTATTATAATTTTTTTTTTTTTTTTTTTAATAAGATATTCAATTTTCTTTTGAAAGATTTTGCATTTGAGGATTTTATTTCATTTTGTAATCTTTTTATGAATAAAGTTATTTTACTGATCTTTTTATGTTTAATTACTGTTTACTGATCTTTTTATGATTAATTACTGTTTACTGATCTTTTTATGATTAATTACAGTTTACTGATCTTTTTATGAATAAAGTTTTTTTACTGATCTTTTTATGTTTAATTACAGTTTACTGATCTTTTTTATGTTTTATTACATTTTACTGATCTTTTTATGATTAATTACAGTTTACTAATCTTTTTATGAAAAAAGTTATTTTACTGATCTTTTTATGATTTATTTCATTTTGTGTTCTATTTCTGATAAAGCGAGCGTTTCTGATAAAGTTTACATTTTCTGATGATTTTCTGATGAAAATCAATCTTGTGATCTTTTACTGATATTTTTAGCAAAAGTGTCCTCAAGTGCCCCACTGACTACTCATGTGCCTACCAAAAATTCATTCGTTCGTAAGTATAAGAATTCATATTAAATATAAATTTTAACAAACTTTGGTTAAGAATGGAAAAAATGTAACATACATACATAAATATACATGTATGTATTTGTAAACAATATTTTAGCTTATGTTCAAATTGCTTGCCATCTTCAGTTAAACAAAAATGTTTTAATACTTCAGAGGAAGTAGATTTTTTCAATATTGAGTTTTCAATTTTGTTGCAACAATCTCTTATTCTTTGTTTAAGTTCCTCCACACTATTGCATTTTTCTTTATACACTTCATTTTTTAGATGGCCCCAAAAAAAGAAGTCAAGAACACTCAAATCGGGGGAACGAGGTGGCCATTGAATAATGAGGCTGTGAGTTCCAAACCAGTTATCGTCTCCATACATCTTATTGAGGTATGCACGTACAGCCAAGGTATTATGTGCTGGTGCACCATCTTGCTGCCAAATCAAATTCAAGCGCTGTTGAAGTGAAATATTTTCCAATAGTATGGGTATATCATCTTTTAAAAAACCAAGACACTTATTGCCATTAAGATTTTCCTCAAAAAAATATGGACCAATTAAATACTCATCAATAATCCCACACCAAACATTCACACCCCAACGAACTTGCTTAGTTCATTAATTTTAAGATTTTTAAATTAATAATAAAAACAAAAATCTAAACAGTACCCAAGTAACACAAAATGGATAATAGAATATTGATAGAATAATACTTAAGAATATTTGTAATATTCATTATTCAATTGATAATCATCCGATTTCCTCCATAACTCATGAAATAATCATTCCCGTGCACCCATTTTAAATAAGATGTGAATAATCTTGAGAATAACTTATTATTAATCTATAATATTAACTTAATAATCTATGAATATGCTTGAAATGTATTCCATTCAGAACCATAGAATATTACCTTCCAGTAATGTTATATGAATAATCAATGCATGTTTTAAAATTATTCCATTCAGAATCATAGACTATTTTAAGAGAACAAATGAATTATTGTTTGGATTTTATTATTGTTCTATGAATAATCAAAGAATACAAACCTAGATCAATAGATAAAACTATTCTATATATGTGATCAATATTTAAATCAGTTTTAACATACCTACTGATAATTAATATAAAGGTATCAATAATTGTTTTACATTCATTGAAGACATTTTAATAAATATGTCTGCAGAGCATGTTTTATATATATATATATATATATAAGTCCACTGACATAAAACCTAAGGAATTTTTTTATCTATTATCGGTGGAACTGAGGGACTATGCTCATCTCCCCTTTAAAAAAGCTGAAGATTTTTACTACATTGGAATACATGAAAATAATTTGATCTCCATATCATGTAAATGTACCAATATAAATGCTTGGTAGATAATACAAAGTGGGTTAATAATTCTTCTGCATAATCAGTGTAAAGTTGGTATTTTTCAGATAGTAATATAATAGAAGCTATATGCAAACTTATAAAGTGATCATATTTAGTGTTATGCAGAACTCTTTTTAGCACAATTGGCCCGGTATAGAGAAGGAATTGTCGAAATTCAGTTGCTTTCCAGCGTTTGCTTTCTTTTAACGATCTTGGAACCCTTGCAAATTCTACAGGTACAAACTTAGTAAATGAAATTAATGTATCACTCATTATGTTAATTTCTCTTGCAGCAAGCTTATGAGGGGGCCGACCAAAACACCAAGTGTTAACTACAAATTTCTTTACTACTCCAAGACATATTAAATGCATGTAGTCCAAAGGTACATCAGTAACTGGACGAAAACCAGGAATTTTTTCTAAAATGGATGTACCTGTGTGATGATCAGAGTCAGTTTTTGCTAGAAAATCAAGGTCAGTTCTTTTAGTAAAATTTAGATCAGGAAAACATACTCTGCCACAAAAATATTCCCCTTCTTGGGAACATTTAGTACATGAGGAGTATCCAGAATGTCCTTTGATAAAAAGAATACTAGCCTTTGCCACAGCATCAAATAAAAACATAGTAATTTTAAACTTTGTATGTTTATTTTTAATAATTAAACCATCAGTGGTTAATTTTAAAGATTCATTGACAAAATCACTTAACATATCATTGAAATCGTTAGGTTTTTCTGAACCATGATAAATACCAATTGGAAAAATGTTGGGTTGAATTTTCACATTATTAACTATACACAAAATAGGGTAAAACTGGCTAGAGGAAGATTTGAAAAGTGGTAAACCATCAATGTTTATACTTACTTCAATAATATTAAGAATATTTATTAAATCAATATGTTTAAACATACTATTCAAACCATTCATTATCCCCAAATGGAAATATGACCCAGGACTAACATGACGTGTAATCGTTGTTCGCGGTGTGTTTAAAAATGTTCTAGGATCCTTGGGAATATTTTTTAATTCAGGCACCAAAGATATAATTTGTAGCAATTCTTTAAGTGCTAAATGGGTGATTCTGTTTTTTACAGCCCAAAGTTTAAGGTGCTGTATAACTTGTTCAGTTAATGACAAATTGTCAAATAATTTATTTCTAGGCTCATCATTATTTTCTGTATTAATAAAGTTAGTATATGTATTTTGATGCTCTATTGTAGTTGTATTAATAAAATTATCATAATATATAGTGTTTAATTCAGTCGGTTCACATGGAAGTTCTACAGTATGGTTTAAGTTTTCTAGTTCAAGATTAACTGGCTGTGTAATGTTATTAACAACTATATTATTATTATTATTTGCTAAATTAGAATTAGAATTAGTAGCATTATTATTACTAGTTCTTAATATTGTTAAATTATTCAATTCATTTTGAATGGCCCTATTGAGTTTCCATTTAGTTCCTAGTTTCTTATTCATATTGTATTAATTGTTGTTACAGGTTACATATACCTATTATATACTTATATAATTTTTACATAGGTACTCATTTTATTCACTTATATAGGTATATTCATGTGTATACATTTAACATATTAAATAGGTACTTACTATATTATGGTATCGAAGTTCAAAATCGGTTCACTGCAGTATTATATATATTATTATATTCATTCACTAATTATTGAAACACGTTTGATAGTTTGATACTTTGATTTCAAAATAATTGTAAATTGCAAATCACTTAATTTTAAGGTTAAAGTCAATACTCAATAGCCGTTTGGTTATGACTGGAAAATGGAATTACCGTGGTCATCTATAATAGGCGCGCGCGGTGGCATATAAATTATTATTAGTTTATAAATAGTTGTTGATAATATTAAGTAGGTAATCACAATAATATGTCAATAAAAGATTATTCATATGGAATAATCGTTGATATTATGAATTGAATATTCTTAATATAATATAATGTATTAATATGATAATTCGTGAGAATAGAATACGAATGGATTGATATTATTTTTTAATTGATTGTGAATATAGTAAATTATTATGAATATTCATAAAATAATAAAAACTAGTAAATATAAATAATCATAATAATGTGTGAATGTGTTAATAAAAGATTATTCATATGGAATAATCGTTGATATTATGAATTGTATATTCTTAATATAATATAATGTATTAATATGATATTTCGTAAGAATAGAATAAGAATGGATTGATATTATTTTTTAATTGATTGTGATTATAATAAATTATTAAGAATATTCATGAAATAATAAAAACTCTTCAGAATATATTACCTTTTGAGTATCCAGAATAATCAAAGAAGGAATGGAACATTTAAGGATTAATACTAGAACAATTGGTGTTACTTGGGTAAGCACTGAATACGACTTCAAACTTATTAATCCTACCATCCTACACACACTATTGGCAAAATTAATTTTAGTTATTTAGGTATTCTATGGTATTATCAAAAGTAATAACCTTTATTCTATGGTCATTGGTAATAACCAATGGTATTTTCAATGATAAATGAGTGCAATAACAATTAATAATAAATGTACAATATATTATATAATAACCATATCTAATAATGGACCTTAATGGCATAATATTAACAATAAATTAACTTAATAGGTAACTTAATTTATTTTTTTATACATATAATATACATATAACTGTGTATAGCTTTGGTAGATTTAACTAATACAAAATAATGTGTTAATTATTATTATAGATTTAATATATCTATTTAATGCTGTTTACCATATGGCTACTTTGAACATGTAAATGCCTATTAGGATTTAAGTTTTTTAATGATAATTTTGTTTTTTAACAAATCAAATATTGTACCTTTTCTCATATAAAGTATCATTTGAGCACATGCACATTGAATAAAGAAGTTAGACAAGTACATAACACTATGGTACATATGTTTATTACAAATCTGGAAATACAATACTCTGAACTATTTTAATATTAAGTATAAACAACATTTTTTTTTATGTTTACAATTTCAATTTAATACATTTACAATTTCAAATCAAATATTAGTATAATATAAATAATTCACCATACATCACTTCAATAGTTGTAATATACGTTGTAGGACTAGGTCTTTTTGACCAATCACATGAATTTAATCAATATGTAGCTATTTAAATAAACAATGACATACGTCCAAATATACATATATGGCACTGATCAATTTATATAATTATATTTTATGTAAAAAAAATCATATTTTCAATGTCGCGAACAGGGTTTGAGACCATTGGCACAACTAGAGTGTGCAAAAGGGTCTTTAGCACCTCTTGTTTTTTTAGATTTAACTATCATTATTATAGTGAAATACCCTCAATTTAATGTTTTTAAAATATAAAATATTATAGCACCCCACGTTTTACATTTTTTAATGTATATTTTCTACTTTAATAAGATGCAAGTGATAACCACTAACAAAAACTAGGGAGAGAATAACCATTTTTTAGATTGCTTAATTTTGATTATTTAAATGTTTTTTTAAGCGTTTGATTTGATGATTTTAGGTTCTGTTTAGCCCTGAACCCTGTTCACGACAAAATTCCTCACATATTATACTGATATTATTATGAACCGTTAAACAATTTTACTTTAATAAGCCTAGGACTATGAAAAACCTATTTCAAAATGATGATACAGTTTAATCTAAATGTTCGTTTTGCAGTTAATATGCAAAATATGAGTAAAGATAAAACATGTATTCAAAAAATTAAAACAAACTTTTCAATCACCCCAGACTTAAAAAGTAAAATTTAAAAATGGTATTAATAATATTCTAACTTGAATTTAGTACTAATTATTATTTGGTGACAACACCAATCATTGACAGAAATAATTTAGTATTTATCATTATGACATTATACAATGTAGCACAGTAGACTAATGTTTTTGGATGTTTTGATTATTATATCTTTTTTGTTAAAGGGCTTGTCCGTAAAAAATAAAAATAAAATAATTATTAATCACATAGCCACTTAAAAATTCTTAATTTGATTTAGGACATAATCTACATATTAAACACAAAATAAATATCTATATCTATGTATATTATCTTTTAAGTTGTAATGATTGATGTTGTCACCTAATTTAAATTATTTATAAACTAGCATACAAATTATAAAGCTTTAACATTAGCACAATTTTTAGTTTTCAATACATTTTTTTTTTCATTCCGAAAATCGGTTAAATGATTTTTGATGTCCCTCTCCACTTACATTCCTCTTCAACTTTCAGTATGTTCCTATTCTAGTACCTTCAATCACTTGCTTCAGAAATGGAGTTCTAGCCCTTCCTTTTACAGGTTTCCTCCTTATAACGTGTCCGATCCATGCTTTTCTTCTCAATCTTAGCGTACTCCGTATTGATTTTTGATTCTCCTAAATACCTCAAAATTTTTTTATCTTTTCTGTCTATTGAATTTCAGCGTTTTCCAACAATAATACTTTAAAAGCTTTTATTTTGGCTTTCTCAGTCTTCAGTAGTGTCCCAATATCTGCTCCATATATGTAGATCTACATTCCACACAAAGCCTTTTATAAGTGATTTTCTGTTGTCCAAACTTAATCTATTTGAGGTAAAAGATTTATTTTTTTATAGTAGGCCTGTTTGGCATGCGCTATTCTACATACTGCATCTGTACAACTTTTCTCATCGCTTGTGATTGAATAGGTATGTGAAGTTTAAGTGTTCTTTAAGCTAATGAGATAGATTGTTTTATTAATTTTAATTTTTGCTTGCATTTATCAACTAGTAAAACTTACCAATAGGTACATTGTACAAATGCACTTGCAAAGTATCCAATTCACGTGAGATTAACCAATTTAGGTACTTAAATGTTTAATTAAATTACTAAATGAAATACAATATGTGGTAAATATTATAATTTAAGTATATACAAGAACTAATAATATTATAAATTCACCATTAAAATTTAAACATTTAAAATTATTAAGTATTAACAAATAAAATACTTTATTAGTTATTACTTATTACCGACTCACGATTCAAATATTGTTGTTATGACTTGTCTTATAAAATTTTAACCTAAATTATAACCGTTTATTCACTCAACGTATTGTTGGTATGTGATTTACGTTAACCAGGTATAAGGTTTACTTCCATATCATGTAACCATGGTACCGGACTTTAATCGTCCACAGCGTACAAAACAAATAACAGCTGATCAAAATTAGTTTTACTCACGATTTTACCTAATCGCAAATCAGCCTAATAAACCATATCGTATTACCCGTGTTGTTCTGTCTTCTTATCCGTAGTCCGTCACGGCCGTCTATGGTTACGGCGTACTCCATAGATATGTAGGGGTGTCGTCGGGGGTATACGACGTGAGTAGGTATGCCACCACGGCACCACGAGAGTGACACTAATGGTCCGATTACTTAAAATATGACATCATGACAATAAGTTAATGTAGCGAGTTAGTAGGTACAATTAATATCATTTATCACTATTAGGTATATCTTGGGTTCGAATGATATCGAATTTATTACTTTTAACTTCTGGTCTTTATATTAGATTAGTATTATTATGACCAGTGGGGCGAACTACATTACACCTAGTCAAATGGGTATTATAAAATACATTTAGGGGCACAACTTAAGCTTACTGTACCTACTACTTGAATTGATTTGAAAAGTGTGATATCTTTTGCCCTGGGACATAAAAATCCTGATAGCTGTGGTATCTACTGACGAGGTATAAGTGGTATAACACATTTACACACTATAACTATCTCCCAAAACCACCTAACTTTGAGGAGCAATATCTCATCAACGGATTAACGAAAAATGAAAATTAGAACGTATTAATTAATGAAAAAAATAGTTTTATGAAATTATGAAATTTTAAGTATAGGTTACCATTTGAAAATCAAAAGTTGACAGTGGTTTACCTAATAAATATAAGGGTGAAAAATATAAAAAAGATATACAATTCTAGAACAGCATAAATCTACAATTTTGAAAAAAAAAAAATTTGAAAAAAGTCAATACTTTTTCAAATAATGAGTGTTGTTTGATAAAAGAATCACCCTGTATATTGTACCAAAAAAATTACATTTTGATAAAGGAAAGGAATTTTATAATAAAGATTTAAAACAATTACTAAACAAATATACATAACAATGTATAGTACTGGTACTGATAAAAAGAGTTCTATGATCGAACGTTTTAACCGTACATTAGGTGATAAATTAAAGAAAGTACTTTATTTAAGCAATGTATGGATCTCTGAATTACCAAAGATTATTAAGACATATAACAATACATACCATAGAACAATAAAAATGAAACCTGTTGAAGTTAATAAGAATAATGAGTATGATTAACTTAATAGTGGTTATAGCTTGGATATTAGTAATTCTATACCTACATTTGAGATAAATTATAGAGTTAGATTATCATCAATAATAATTGATGTTTATATTGTAACGTCACAGAATTTCAAACCTCCAATAATTATTTATTCCCGGTAAATACGCACAACATGAGTATTATTACGCACGACAATATTATTATTACATAACAATTCTCCCCCGACCCCCTCATACCGCAGTGTTCGTCCGCTCGGCTCGTGGCTGCAGGCGGCTGCCGCCGTGCTCGCCATCGTCGTCAAAGACAGTATCACACACAGTGCATCCTATCTTTGCCACAACAATGTAATTAATTTCGCAAAAGACGACACTGACCTACCCTCTCCAGTCAAAATCAACGGACATTGGCAACGGCTCGGAATCATCGACGGTCAGCGTTCACTTTTTTCTTTGCGGTCGATTAAGTGCTTAACCCGCTGGTCTTGATCACCGTCGACTCCACCAACTCAACGTACCTGGCCTCAATAAAACCACGTTTCTATTGTTTTCATAGTTCATTTTTATATATACGTATTGTCAACCGGCCATGATGGGCTGAATCCACACTGCGGGCCCGTGGCGGGCGAAGCCAATTTATGAATCAACTCAAGCTCCGGTCATACTGTCAAGTTGTAACGTATTATTTTTCCCCTGGCCCCCCTTTAAAGGCACGATGTATGGGCGTCGCATGGCGCGTGTCCATTTTTTTTTTTATCTTTTCTTTCCCTATTCCCTTCTCTTGTATTTGTCGCAAGCCATTAAATTAGATTATTCTTAATAATCAGTATAACTATGATATTATATTATTAATATTATTTAATTCATTGTATATTCTTTTTTCACTATACTTTCCACAACATATTCTGTCGTCGGTAACCCGGTGGGTGTCGCTGTGGTATGATATGAATACTCACGGTCGATCGTCCCCTGTGGGCCGAGATTTTGTATTGTTTATACGTAAATATATATATATATATATATCAATAAAGCAGACTTGCGACACGTGGATACGTCCTTCTTCCCCAATTCCCATATTTCCATTTTCCATGCCATACTGCGGTTGTGTTATTGTAGTTTCAATAACTATTATATGCTACTATGAAAAATGTAACATTGTATTATCTTAGTATATTATATAACTTGTATTACGGCACCAGCCATGTGCCCATTTATTATATTTACAAAATATCAATTCGTATTTAAATTATTCATATTATCTATTCTGCACGTTGTGCCTTTGTAAAATACAAAAAAACTGACTTTTGCATAACCCTAAATTATTATTATTATTACTATTTAATAAAAAATCTAATATTTCTATGTCCCCGTATTATGTTAACTCTTTGATGTTCATTCATCACTGCGTGTGTAAAAAACTTACCAGTTCCACTGACCAGGTCCTCGGACTCACACGCGGTGCGGCTGGTAGGTCATGTGGGTAGTGTTCCCCTACCCACATGGGTGGTTTCTGCGGCCTTAAAAATCCACAGCTCCTCACAATATGTAGAAATAAATTAAAAACAAATTGGTCTAAGGAAATATTTACAATTGAAAAAGTTTTTATATAAAATGTTGCTTATTATAAAATTTATGATATAGAAGGTACATTTTATGAAGAAGAATTACTGTTATCATTATTATAACTGTATGTATAATGTTTTTTGTATTGTTTAATACGTAAAATTTAGATTCATTTTAAAATAATTTATATTTTTTGTAATTTTAACAGATGTCTAGATTTTTTGTAATTTTTAACATAAAAATATAAGGTCGGTTTTTTTTAATGTTTATGTTTTTTTATGATTTTTAATGTTGATAAAAAAATAAAATTGCCTCAACGTGCCCACATACTACTTAAATGAATACAATAATAATAAAAACTCACAATTTGGTGGAGCACAGTTTGTCCAACTGGTCCTAGCTACATAAGAAAAACTCACACACACACAGCAACTAGGGAACAATTAAAAAATTTATATAAAAAGGATAAGTGGCGATTGCGCCGCACAATAATATAATAACATAAGTGGCGATTAGTGCCGAACAATAAATAATATAAGAATAATTTGCGATTCTCGCCTTACACAATATTCTCAAATACTCAATTTGAGTTTCTATAATTTAACTATAATAAATTTGCATACGCTGGTGTGAGCACGACAACGTACGGTACACTACTATATCACGGCGGCCGTGTTAATAATTCGCGTAGACGGCGCGGCGGTGTATGATAACGTGGTGTAGGTAATCTACATGTTATATTACTCACAAGACATTCAAAAATTCAATTATAACTATAACAAAAATAAACAATACGATAAGTATGTGTATAAGTATATAAGTATAAGTAGTGTATAAGTATAAGTATTATGTGTGTGACCAGCTATTTCTCCTGCGATTTCTTATTTCTTAATTATTATCTATTTGACTATTTACATAATATATATTTTATTTACATTGCTGCGGCGGCAACACATGTCTTCGGATATGTTTGACTTCTGCGATGACGGACGTAAGTACCTACGATTAAAAAACAACGATCCATTTTCTTTGATGTAATATTTTTTATCTAATTTCAGCACAAGAAATCGTTGAATTTAAAAATACCCCCAGGAAGTTGGGTTTCCAGACCGTGACACCATCATCGCAACCGTTACCGGATCTGCCGCAGAAACCGCAGATGCCACAGTCGCCATCGCCGGTCCCCGGTCCGAGCGGTGCTTGTGTAAGTATGCTAGTGAACATAAACAAATGCCGAAGTACACGAAACTCTCAGCAGATGGTATGTTATATTGACCTTCAGTTTTTTTTTCATCTTTCTATGACGTGCCTCTCGTATCAGCTATAATTGTCGACAGATATTCTGGAACATCGACAGTCCTGAGAGGTAAGTATACGATTTCAATCTCTTGATATTTTTTCTTTTTCCTCGACGCCTTTCGATAGACTTTTTTTCGGCAAACCCCAGCCCCCTGCATTTTTCGTCGTTCAGTGAAGAAGACGACGCAGACGAATTACACAAAATTTGGGTACGACGACGTCTGAACGTCACTGAAAAATTCAAAAACGCAGTGATCCAACGAGTGCGTATCGTGTTGACACTTGATTGGACGAGTGATAGGCCAGAAAGTTATGTTCATGCAGTTTTCCTTGATATTTCGGGCGCCTTCGACTGCTTGTTTGGCCCAATTGATATTAGGTATGCGGCCAGTAAACTGCCGGGATAGACTCATTGACCTCGCAAAAAACTACCTTGACGGTCGAAATTCGAAATTAACGATTAAAGACCAAAGAGTAACGAGGACCCGCACTAAAGAATGTCCCCAAGGTAGCGAATATGGGCCTAATCTTTGGAAGCTAGCGGTGAACTCGCTGCTCACGGAGGAACTGCTTCCCGGTACCGAGATATTCACGTACGTTGACGATCTTGCCTTTTGATCTCTGGTAAAAACCATGCCGAACTGACCCTACGAGCAAACGCCCTTCTCGAGAGAGCATCTCTGTGGGCGAAACAGCGAAAACTTATCTTTTCCGCGCCGAAGTCACAAACCTTGTGGCTTAAAGGCTCGCTCTCGAAACCGCTAGACTTAAGGCTTGGAGGCCTTAAATTAAGATTGACCACATTGGTGATGTACCTGAGTGTAACTTTCGATCAGAGCAGAAATTTCAGCCTCCACCTGAAGCAAACGACATCCGACACCAGAGCGCTATTCGGTAGACTTATCGGAGTGGCAAAGACGAAGTGGATTCTCATAAGGGATATTATATTGCAATTGTACAATGCCGTATGTATGCCCCAAGTGGCTTACAGCTTAAAACGAGGGAAGTTCCGGAGGAACGTCGGTGCCGGATGAACGCATCATCAACTCCGGCCCTATCCGTCTCGCAGGTACTGTCGGATGGGTGACCACCCGGTTTCATAGTAGTTAAAAACCTTGCTACACATACACGTGTTTGCTACCTACCGTAAAAACACCTTCCGTACCAAAATCTTAACCCTACCACAGGTCATAACCCCAAAGGCTAATGGCCTTAGTTGCCGGGCTTAAGATCAATAAAAAATAAAAATGCCAAGGTGCCATGTTAACACATCAGAACGAAATCAATAGTGAAGTCATGAATTGGAAGGAATTATCATTAGAAAGGGAAAACTGGAAGCAATTTTGCTGGATGGTATGGTTGGTCTTAAATGCCGATCACCACGAAAAGATTTTGAAACTTAAGATCCCAAGATCAATTTCGAAATTGAAAGTTTTAATATAATAATATTCAGCTATTTAATGAAAAATGCACACATAAATTGTAGGAAAGTTACAAAGTGTGTGTGCAAGCTTGTAAGCATGGCATATTTAATATTAGCAATAATAACATATTCTCGGCAAAATAACAACTATTGTTTATTATATATTTGACATTATTACATAGAACATGAATTTGTATTACATAAATGCATAATGGTTTATGGTTGTACTGGTTTTGTATTCTTATGTGTTGGCTGTAATTAAAATTCTAAATACCTAAGAGATATGTAGAGATTTTTATAGATTTTTTTAGTGATACTAGAATTTCAATGAAATACGGTAATTTGATATCCAGAGTTCGAAAATAACTGTTTGAGTATTTGGAAATCCTGTTGTATATTATGCTCAGAGAAGACAAACATTATACCATTTATTCGGTATTGTTCAATAAGCTATAAATTTATAATTTAATGCACATACATAACCTAATAAAAAAAAATGGCTTACTAAACCATAACAAATATTTCACTTAACGTTGAACCACTTATAATCAAAGATATTACAACTACTACTAGTTTAATTAACCTCAGAATATTTCAATTCCATTTGGCCTATGTTTTGTCACCTCCAAACGAAACCTAGTTTTCATGCAACCTAGCTTCAAAGGACATTCCGTAAAAACTTATATTGTAAAATTTCGCTTAGTAAGTATTACTAAAAAACTAATTTAAAAAATAAAACTATCCAAGATCGAATAATAAATTAAAAATGGATTCGTAAAAACTTTGATTTGCATTACAGTTATTTTTCTTATATATCAATTGATTACTGACTGATTTTACTCGTATGAAAGTTAACTACAACTTTTAATTGATGATTTTTTCAAATCAACTCAACATATTTTTTTGTACGCCTCTTGATTGTGATACCATCATATTATATGTATAACATATGATAAACTGAGATCGAAATTGATAAATGAAGAATGGTTTACACTAATGGATTTAAAAGGATTGTACAGTACATCAGTGAGATATTTATGGGGGAAGGAGGATCATTGGATTTCATCCCCCAAAAACTTGAGTTCAGTATTTTTTTTTAAAATTTAAATCTTAATTGGACGATAGACTGGGTGCCGTTGAACGAGTGAGGGAGCGCTTAAGCGGCAACCGAGTTGCGGGAACTAATGGTTCGATCAATGACTCCAACCTCTCGCGTCCGTGAGAGGAAATATTGTGGTGGCGGTTCCCCACAACACCAAGGACTTGAATTTATCCACCATGAATCATTCAATGAATCGTAATATTGAGTGTATCTATAAATAACAAATTTTAGGTATGAGTGATTGTGGAGTAAATTCCAAGTTTATGTACGGACAAGGCTATGAAAGAGCTAGCAACATAGCAGAGAAATTTAAAGGTGTTATGCAATTCTCAAACTTTTCCCTCCGTATAGGAACTAACATACGTACCTTGTTTACACCATGTAGGAACTTACATACCTATGTACCTTTTTTCGCCGTGTAGGAACTTACATTCGCCGTGTAGGAACTTACATTCGCCCTTTATAAACCGAAATTTACCTCCCCTCGTAAAATACTTAAATAATTACAAGGATAAAAAATATGAAAAACATAATTTTTTTAATAAAAACGTTGTTTTTTTTAACAACATGAAACTTTGTAAAAAAATATTTTCAAAATATTGATATTTTTTGAAATAATGAGTGGTTCATGATAAAAAAATCACCCTGTATATATATTTTGCGATAAGATAATAATTGGTCACGAGGACTGCCGGGTTTGGTGCCTTGCGGCTACAACCGCAGACCTCACGTTAACACTGTGCACTAGTCGAGAGTCGCGGAGGTTCACGACCAGCGTACGTCGGCGAAGCCATCCGCGCGTCGTCTACGGACCACGAGCACCGGGCGCAAACCCGTTCCTACCGAAGTCAGGGGAGAGTGTGCCCGAACCGTTGGCCGAGTTATGCACGTGCCCTTTACACCCAGGTCGGATCACGAACTATCCCCATCGCTTCCCGTTTTGATCACGGGCAAAATCCGGTGCGTATAGCTCCACCGGTAAGCTGGGTGGGCGCTAAGGAGAAAACTCACACGGAAGCCTTCCGCTAGACCAAGCGTCGGTCTTGTAACCACATAGTCTTGTAACCAAACCGCCGTCGACCGCGCAACGACCGTAGCCACTACGCAACCGTCGTATGAGGGCAAGGCGTCAATCGCTCAATGCCGCGGGGCTACCGCACATCCAGAAGTACTATTCTCGCTCCCGTGAGGAAAGCACATCAATGGTGAGATGGACGGGCTGAGCTTCGTCGACGTTATGCCTCAGCTGTGGTCCTCCCGAGATTAGAGTCGTGTACCGCGGGCTTACGGTGGGCCTTCAACGAGCAGCGCTCGCTGCCAACGCGGTGGTCGCGACCCCCGAGTTTGAGGCTCAGTAGTCTGAGGTGTTGGCTACGCCTCCCTGAGGCCTCTCGGTAGAGAGTGACCCGCTCTTCTCGAGGTCGCGGTCAGAACCTTTGCACGCCCTAATCCCCGAAGGTTTCGGTGCGCCCACCTCCCAAAGGCCTCTCCGAAGAGAGCGACCCGCTTTTCTCGAGGTGACGGTCAGAACCTCCACGACGCCCTATTCCCCGAATTTTTCGGTGCGTCCACGCCCCAGGCGTCGGTCCCACCCTTGTGAACTTAGCAGTGCAATGATAACAGGCAACTTTTATAATGGTCTAACAAATTTGTTAGTGAGTTGTTAGAGATTGTTAGACAATTTTCAAAGTTTGTTAGACATTATTTTCGGCGCAATAAACTTTTTAACTTTTGCACTGCTATCTTCACGGCAGTAGTGCAAAAGTTGGTTTATTCACATGAGATTTATTTTTTTTAAATATAAAGAAATAAGGCCTCGACTACATAAACATTGGCCGCTGTATTAGATTTTTTATTCATAATTATTCATTATTCTGTATTTTTTTTTTTTTTTTTTTTTTGAATTAATTAGATTTTTTATTCATTATAAGATAGCAGTGCAAAAGTTTGTTAGAACTTTTTTTTCGCTCAAACGACAAATCTAGGTTTGTTAGAGATTGTTAGACAACTTTCAAAGTTTGTAAGACATTATTTTTAGCGCTAGAAATTTTTTATTTTTGCATCTGAATTTGATTTAAAAAAAATCATTAAATAAAAAAATTAAAGTGAATAAAAATCTAATTTGATTAAAAATTAATAGTTAACCAAAAACTTGGATTCAATTTAAAAAAAATTATTATTGAATAAACAATTAATAGTGAATAAAAAATCTTATTAATTCAAAAAAAAAAAAAAAAAATACAGAATAATGAATAATTATGAATTAAAAATCTAATACAGCGGCCAATGACCTATGTAGTCGAGGCCTTATTTCTTTATATTAAAAAAAAAAATCTAATGTGAATAAAAAAGTATATTGGATAAAACATTTAATTTGATTAAAAAATTATTAAATAAAATTATATTTTGGATTAAAAACTTGGATTTATTGAATAAAAAAATTATATTGAATAAAAAATATTAGGTATTTGATTAAAAAAAAAAATAATAAAAAAAACATAAATGCTAATATTAATATAATTACCTATAATATATATGTATTTGATAAAATAAATTTAATAAGAATAAAAATATTGTTAGGTATACCAAAAATCCTAATAATATAATGTTAACTCTTTAGTTATATTAACTTATAATTACAACAAGATGGTAAGTATACAATTACACAACTGCCCAACTGCTAATAAGTAAATATTGTTTTATTTTAATAAGTCGTTAGCCGCAACTTGGCCTTCCTGATCTATAATAATATAATATCTGCCACCACGTTCTCAAATGTTAACAATCTTATATGCGCAATGATATACTAATTTGTCGTATGCCGTATATTGCATGTATATTATATCGCATATCATATTGTATACACGCGTATAATGTAAAACCTTGTACTTCCTACTTTAAACATGTATTTTGTGTTTATTTTTGAAGCTATTATAACAATTCCTTAACTCGTAAATCAGCTCTTCGGGCATCGTCGCCGCGGCCGTCGGCTGCTAATCAGTATATTTATTATAGTATCTACATACCAATGATACTTATTTTAAAATGATTTGACATCGTTATAATATCATTGATCTAACTAGTTTTTAATATTGTCTCATCAAGTATTCATTGTGAATTTTGTTTCGGATAAACACTTTATATGAAGGTAAGATTATTTTAATTTTTATACCTATAGTCCATTCAAAATTTGATGATGACTCGGCGGCCAAGTTGTGCGCATAGGCGGCTGATCAAAACTGGTCGCCGCCGAGTCATCGTCTCATTTTGAATAGACTACCTATATATATATATAATAATTATTTATAGTATTGGTACTGGCTGTTTTGTTATATTTAAGATGCAATAAATAATAATAATCAATAGGCAATACATATATTATTATAATTTGCAGTACTTGAAAATGAATTTACATTTTCGATTTTAATATAAATTAAATTATTGATTACTAGTTTTTTTCAGATTAGAATTCAAAATAATATACCTATTGAAATTATAATATTATAATTTTGACATTGTTGCACTTTATCTATTTAATATGTTTCTGATTTGTAATTGAGTATATTTTAAGCACAATTTAAATACCTAATATATTATATTGATGCATTATCTTATTGTACATAAGATATTGTTTTGTCCTTTGTAGCCAAACCTTTATTTTTAATACAGGTCGATGTTTATCTACAACGTTCAAATACTCCTACAGATAGTAAATTTCAATACTTTGTATATATTAGGGGTACCTAACTAAATAGCTACACAGTTACGCCCCGAGTAGCTTATATTGTCGATAGTAGTAAGTGGGGCACTTGAGCACACTTTTCTTAAAAATATCAGTAAAAGATCACAAGATTGATTTTCATCAGCAAATCATCACAAAATGTAAACTTTATCAGAAACGCTCGCTTTAATGCTCCTGATACGGATATGTATGAAAAAATTCCAGCTCTTCTAACTGCATATACAATGAAAACAAAAAGACATTTAGGAATGAACTTAGTATTTGAATAATTTTTTTAATATTTTGTATAATAAAATGCATTTTAAATTAACTGAAAACCATAAAAAAAAGTTGGTTGAAGCTCATAAAAAAAATTCTAATGCAACAATTCATATTGCTAGTGATAAAATATATAAAGGAGAAAATAAATATTATTTAGATCAAAATCAAATAGATAAATTAAAAAATGCCAAGAAAAAAAATTCTGGAGTAAGGTTGGAGATTACACCGAAGCAAATTAAAGGTGGATTTTTACCATTAATTTTACCTTTTCTAGAAGCTGCAGCAGTAGCTACTCCAGCTTTAATTGCATTGTATGATAGTTATAAAGATAGTAAACATAAGAAAAAAATAGAAGAGGAAATAATTCGACACAATAAAGAAATGGAAAAAAATAAAGGTTCTGGATTGAAGACAAATAAAAAAAAAAATCGAAAAAATGATTAATTTCGATATATCAACATTTAGAAAAAACATTAAAAATTTTCCAGGTTGTTATACAACTTTTTGGAGTAAAATAAAAAACATAAATATCGAACCGTTAAGTAATTTTGATATAATAAAATTTGGAAATAATATAAAAAATTTTAGAGGTTGTTTCATGATAAATTAATTACCTGAAAAACCTTGGTTAAATGAATGTGGGATATTTAATTTAAATAATTATACTCAAAATGGTTCTCATTGGGTTGCATGGAAAAAAATAAAAAATTATAAAATATATTTTGATTCATTTTCGAGTACTCCTCCTCCTGAAATTTTAAATTATTTAGGTGATGATAATCTGTGGTATAACAATGACAAGTTTCAAAACTATGATGATCCACCTATATGTGGACATTTATGTTTAGAATTTATTGACAATTATAAAAAATTTATTTAAATATAATATATTAAGATATTTTTAATAGAAATATTTCTATTAAAAATGACGATTATTTAGTTATATTCTAAGCATTTTGGTTTTAGTGTGTGTACCTCCCATGCCAAGGACACATATTTTAATATTTCCTAAATCTTGAACAACACAAATATCATGAAGATATTTGTAAAAAAAAGTACCTGTTGTAATTATTAAATCATTAGCAATCTTACAAATTTCTAACCATGTTGGTGATTCTAGTATTTTAGAAGCATAAGGCTTTCCATTTCCAGAAATATTGTTTCCATGATCGACAATTACAATATTTCCTTTAATAGGAATTGTATTTAGATTATATTTAATTAATCCACTATCCTCATAGTATTCGTGATTACAAAAGTTCACATAGATTTCATCATTTAATATAGAGTTTCTTATTTCATTTTGCATTTCATTTTCTTGTAGCTTATTAAATTTGTCTACACAGTTTCTCATTTCTTCTCGAAGTTTATTTAAATGTTTTATAGAATTTATGTTTGCCATTGTTTATTATAATTTTTTTTTTTTTTTAACTAACATATTCAATTTCTTTTGAAAGATTTTGCATTTGAGGATTTTATTTCATTTTGTGATCTTTTTATGAATAAAGTTATTTTACTGATCTTTTTATGTTTAATTACAGTGTACTGATCTTTTTATGTTTAATTACAGTGTACTGATCTTTTTATGTTTAATCACAGTTTACTGATCTTTTTATGTTTAATTACACTGTACTGATCTTTTTATGTTTAATTACAGTTTACTGATCTTTTTATGAAAAAAGTTATTTTACTGATCTTTTTATGATTTATTACAGTTTACTGATCTTTTTATGTTTAATTACATTTTACTGATCTTTTTATGATTTATTACATTTTACTGATCTTTTTATGTTTAATTACATTTTACTGATCTTTTTATGATTTATTTCATTTTGTGTTCTATTTCTGATAAAGTTTACATTTTGTGATGATTTTCTGATGAAAATCAATCTTGTGATCTTTTACTGATATTTTTAAGAAAAGTGTGCTCAAGTGCCCCACTTACTACTGTCGATTATATATTGAATTTAATTAAGCACACAAATTGTGCAACTGTATGTAATATAATATAGTATATAAGATAACTATATAACTCATAAGGAACATAACTGATCATCGACAACGTTAATATCAGTGGCGAAGCGTGGGATTCAGCTTAGCGTATGTATTGAAATGGTAAGTTAATAAAATCGTGGGAGGCTACCCCCCACATCACCTATACTGGCTATACTATTTGTAAAATTGTACTTTAAAGATACAGTTTTACGTATTTATTAATATATATTACCTACATTATTTAGTACATTATAACACAATATTATATCTAATAAACAAATAAATAAATCACTTTTTAAAATTATTTTATTTAAATTCGAAGTACCGTCACTGGACGGTTTCTTCTCTCAAGACATTCAAGCTATTGCACTTAATTAAACATACATTATGCTTATTGTACTTTTTTTGTAGTATAGATTGTATAAATTCTAGATTAAAAATAAAAAAAAAAAAATTTTATTTAAATAATTTCTCTCGTTCTCGTAAAACATTTGATTAAAATAATAAACTTATTAACTAAAAATTTTTTTATATTTTATTAATATTATTAAATATTATATATAATATAAATAATAATATTAAATTTTATTAATGATTTTTTTATTGTTGAACACTCATCATTTCAAAAAGTATTTAATTTTTTTCAAATTTTTAGATTCATGCTTTTCTACAATTGTATAACATTTAAATTTTTTTCACCCTTATATTTATTAGGTAAACCACTATCAACTTTTGATTTTCAAATAGCAACCCATTCAAAAATTGTTATAAACTAACAAAGCTATTTTTTTATGAATTATCACGTTTAAATTTTCATTTTTCGTTAATCCATTGGCGAGTTATAGCTGCCTAAAGTTGGGTGGTTTTGGGAGGCAGTTATTGTGTGTAAATGTATTATACCTTGTCAGTAGATACCCCGCTATCAGGATTTTTATGTCTCAAGGCAAAAGATATTACACTTTTCAAATTAATTCAAGTTGTAGGTACAGTAAGCGTAAGTCGTGCACCTAAATGTATTTTATAATACCCATTTGACTGGGTGTCATGCAGTTCGCCCCACTGAATGTGATCTCGCCACTGGTCATAATAATACTTATCTAATATAAAGACCAGAAGTTAAAAGTAATAAATTCGATATAGTTCGAACACAAGATATACCTAATAGTGATAAATGATAATCATTGTACCTACTCGCTACATTAACTTATTGTCATAATGTCATATTTTAAGTAATCGGACCATTAGTATCACTCGTGGTGGCATACCTACTCACTTAGCCCCGCGTAATACCATCGACCCACTCATTACCTATGGAGTACGCCGTAACGGACTACCTACGGACAGAGAAGACGGACCAATACGGGTAATACGATATGATTTATTAGGCTGAATTGCGATTAGGTTAATCGTGGGTAAAACCGTAAAACTAATTTTGACCATTTGTTTTGTTCGCTGTGGACGATTAAAGTCTATTATATTGATATCATAATGGTTCCATGGTCACATGATATGGAAGTAAATCCTATACCTGGTTAACGTTAATCACATACTAACAATATATGTGGAGTGAATAAACGGTTATAATTTAGGTTATAATTTTATAAGATAACTAATAAGTCATAAGAACAATATTTGAATCGTGAGTCGTTAATAAGTAATAAGTAATAACTAAAAGAGTATTTTATTTTTTAATACTTAACAATTTTAAGTGTTCAAATTTTGATGGTGAATTTATAATATTATTAGTTCTTGTTTATACTTAAATTATAATATTTACCACATATTGTATTTTATTTAGTAATTTAATCAAACATTTAAGTACCTAAATTGGATACTTTGCAAAGTACCTATTGGTAAGTTTTACTAGTTGGCAGTGGCGTATTTATATGCAGGCACTATAGGCACGTGCCTACAGCGGCAAATTTTGAGGGGCGGCATATTTTTCAAGGGTTTTTTTTTCGATAATTATGGTATTATATATTGACTTGGTGAGACTTATTATATCGTTTTATGTTATTGTAAAATACTCTAATAGCCACAAAAGCATACAAGATTAGTTTAAATTATTGAAAACAATGGCATTGGCTTAAAATAGAATTCGAATTTATTATTTTTATAGTTTCTTACCGCCGAGCGCCGTCTATCGGGAATATTATTCACGCCGCGGCGGCGCGGTCAGTGAACGTCTATAGAATATATTTATAACAATTGGCAATAATAATAATAGTATAATCTAATATTATCAAGACGGCACGCCGCCACGCCGGTTCTATACGAATATTTTGTTGATATTTTATTTTATTTCTGGAGAAGTGATAATAATTAATTATAATTCAGTCTGTGCGTACTGGTCGTATTGCGTAGTGTAGAGTTCTTACTGCTGTAGCTGTGTCGCTTTTATTTGTCTACTTATTATATCGTTGTTGTTTTTTTTTTTAACTATCCTATTTATTTTGTGAATATGAGTACGAATAGAAAACGGTTTAGTGGTGATCAATACAAAAAAATTGCCAAATTAAAAAGTGAAAAGTTGCATAATGTTTTAAATAAAACACACAAATTGACTGATTTTTTTAAAAATCCAGCTTCTACTTCTGATAGTTGTAGTAGTAATAGTAACACTAACACTATAGATATTCCGAAGAAAACAGATGCTCAGGTTAGTGAAACAACAATTAGTTTATCTGTTGAAGTGGACAATATTGAACCTGAAGATAGTTGTGGGTCAAATGAGTTAACTAATATGATAGTAAATGAAACCATTTTCGAGACAGACCCAGTTAAATGGGTTATTAACGACGAATTTCGCGACTATGTTGCAAAAAATGGTTTTAATCAAAATATGACAAACGGTTTTATTAACTCCAAACGTGTATATTGTGATAAAACAAGATATTTGACCAACACTATGTTTAATAGCCGATTGATTAATGGAGAAATAATTGTTCGTTCATGGTTAGTTTATTCTCCAAGTTTAGGAGTAGTTTTTTGTGGGCCTTGTCGTATATTTCAAACATCTTTAGAAACTCAACTTGTTACTGAAGGATTTAATGATTGGAAAAATGCTATTAGCCGTTTCAGTCATAGACATAATAGAATGGACTGCGGTTAGAGAGAGATAACTTCAGCCAACATTGTGCAAAAGAGATAACTATACATTTGTGGGCATTCATGGAGAAATTGATAATATCATTTTTTCACCATGAATAAAACCATGATAACAGAATATTATTCTTATCAAAATACTTTTTGAAATATTACTTAACTATTAGCTTTCTATTTAAGAGTTAATACAGACTACTTAACTAGACAATAAATTTCAAGTTTCTGGGTCTCTAAAAGTTGTTATTCATACAAAACATTAACCAAATAACAATGGTTAATACTTGTTGTGTGGTTGGGTGTAAAACCAGAGTTGTAAAAGGAGGTCCCAGATTTCACAGGTACCCAAGATATTTTCAGTTGCATTTAAATTTATAACTATTATGGGATTAGTGAGGTCTCAAATTTTTAACAATTGCTGTTTATAAATAGATTTTGTGAAGGGTCTCCCCAAATAATAGATGCTTTATGGTCCAAAGTATCTAGTTTCGGCACTGTATGTTGTATCATTACTAAAGACAAAAATTAGAAAAATAATTTTATTTATTACACATATTTTTCATAGATTTCCCAAGGAAACTGTATCTTAATAAGTGGATTAACATTATACAAGTGCATTGGAGCGAATGTGTTCACGATAACAACCCGCATATCTTATTTTAAGAATCAGAAATACAAGTATAATTAATTTAATTAAACCTGTGATCTGCAACAACTCACAAGCATAATACGGCTAATTAATTATAGGTATAATTAAACTACAATTTATTAATCAAAGTAAACAAAATTGTTTGCTTTGGAATGAGACTATGAGAGCATAGTTTGAATGGTATAGTTAACCATTAATTTCATCAAATGTTAGCAGTAAAAAAAAGTTTTGGGGAGATTTATCTCCCTAATAATAATAACGCCCCTGATGCAAATATTATGCAACAAGTCTGAAGTCATCTGCCCTAATAATGCCAATGATTCTGAATTAAGTCTACTTTAAATATTTCCGCTTAACTGTTTATTCCATGAAATTTAATTTGTATTCCATGAATGCCCACAAATCTGTGTCTATCTCTCTCACTCAATGTAGGCTGACTGATTCCCGTGTTGTGAACATAGGAAAGCGCAGTTCATTCTATTATGTCTATGGTTTCAGTTACCACGAAAATAGTAAAGAGCACAGAGATGCTATTATTAATTTAAAACATAGAGATAATGTCTTGGGGCGTATTGATTATTCATTGATTAAACAATTAGATACAGAAATCGAATATTGGAGACAGGGCCGGCTTGGTAAATATCGGGGCCGGGCCGTGTGCAAAATGTTTTCGCGGAGCCTATTTTTTATACTCCGGCCACTGAGAGAGCGCTACTCCTTGGCGCATCCAAATGAACGAGCTCCGCGATTCCGTACCCATTTTTCTCCCACTCTACTACCTATTGGCCGCCCAACATGCCCCCACTCGCTACGCGGTGATGGTAGCTAATTCCACGGCCGCCGCTGCCGAGCGGCAACAAGTGGTTTGTCTACAGCGGCTCAAGTAAACAATAGAAATAATAACACCCGGTGTCGGGCGTGTCTATTGTGTATACACTATACAATACTAATGATATATATGTAACACCAATATTTTATTTATGCAATTTTTTATTTATTTAAACCAAAATGAGTAATTACATAATATATGTATATTACATAATACACATTTAAATAACATGTATTTAGTAAAAAAAAATCGTTTAAATACCAAAAAAATTTAATACAAAAAAATTACAAATAAAATACATACAAATAATCGCAATTCATTTAATCATTCATAAATGTAATGCAAAATGGATTTTGTAAATAATAATACCAAAATAAAAGACAAATTTAAATAATACAATAACAAAAATAATAATACAAATTAATCATTCAGAATCTGAATACTCTGAATCAAAATCAGAACATTCAGAACCACTGGTATCACCTGTTCCTATTGTCATGATGTGTTGATCTTCGGCAGGTTCTTCCTCCAAAATTTCATCTGTGATGAAGTCAATTTTCCAGAATTTGTGTTCCTCCTTTACGACATGCTCAACAAAATTGGTCCACATTTCTTGCGTTACATGTTCTACGCCTTGTTTTAATAATTCTTGTACGTCTTTTATCTTGTATGTACTGTTATGCGTCCGGACATAATGTTTAACGGATGACCACGCGAGCTCTATCGGGTTTAGCTCGCAATGGTATGGAGGTAATCTTAATACGGTTTTATTGTTTTCTTTTGCGTACTCGTCGATAACGTATTTTTCGTGTTCCGATTTTATTTTTTTTACTCTCTCCAACAATACTGCCTTTACTATTGGTTGTATTACGACCTCACCTTTACTTTCCAGCCAGTTTATAATGTCTTGTTTTTTCCACGACCTTACTGGAGTTGGATCTTTTTTTACGGAATGATACGAGGCATTATCCATAACAATGACTGCATTATCTTTAAGTAACGGTAAAATTTTGACAAACCATTCAAAAAAAGTAGAACCATTCATCTCATCATGGTAGTCGGATGAGTTTGTTTTTGATTCAAAACACAAAAGGCCCCCCGGGACAAAGCCGTCAGATGAACCAATGTGTAAGACGATGAGCCGTTTACCTTTGCCCGAGGGTTCCTTTTGTCCTGTTGTGAGGCCCCTTTTGAATGCGTCACGTCGTGAAGTGACCGAACTGTCGACCCATGTTCTACTATGCGTTTCTCCCGCGTTGACCCACGTCTCGTCTAAGTAATAGATCGGTCTGCCCTGTGCTCTGTATTGCTTTATGGTGCTCAAATAATTTTGCCGCCAAGTCACGAGGTCATCTCTTTCAAGAAGCGCGCTATTCCGACTTTTTTTGACGTATACAAACTGTAATTCTTTTAATATTTTTTGAAATGATGAACGTTTCATACTTGGGAGTTGCTCATCTTCATTTATGGCAGTCAACATCTTCGCAATTGTGGGCACTTCACGATTGAACCAAAAACTATGAATTTTTTGCCTAATTGCATTCTTGTCAAAATCATCCACTTTTTCAATAATTGTAGGTCTTATTTTCTTTTTGTTGGGCGATGATACAGTACCTTTATTTTTATACTCGGCCAAAGTAGTTTGGATTGTTCGTTGACCAATACCGCATGCCTTTGAAATTTTCATAATCATTTGTCTGTAGTTCAATCGGGGGCTTTCGGGATTTTCGAGTTGTTGATTGACTTCATCTTTGTACAGGTTTATGATTATTTGCTTTTGACCAGTACCAACAAACTGCAGAAAAAATAATTTAAATAATAAGAATTAGCAAAAGATAATTATAAAAAAAAAAAATTATAAATTTTTTAACTAAACACTTACCTTTCCACAAGGATTTTTTTCTTAGGTGAATTAATATCATTACGATCCATTGTAGTCTTGCTTATACAATAAACTAAAAAATGTAGTCAACTAAAAAATGTAAAAACAATAAACAAATGTGTAAAACACGTGATAAAAACTTGGTATGGGTTGTACGGCAATACGTAAAATACGGTAAACAGTAATAACTATAGTCGCGCTGTATACAGACAACCACTGTCACGTGATACGTTTTTGGTGGTGACGAAAACGACATCGGCGGCGGCGGTGGTAACCTGACGGTGGCAAGCAAAAAATGTGGTATGGTGGTGGGAATGCGCGAACACGGACGTAATTTGGTCGCCGCCCAGTAGCGGTCTCTCGGTGGCCGGAGTATAGTGGTTGTTAGCCAGTATTTGTTTCTTTGGGTTAGGGCCATCAGAAATAGTTCAGTTTTAAGCCTACTAATAAATTTGAATCATATATGGACCCATATGACCATATTGTTCAAGATAAGATATAAGTGTGATAATTGCCTCTGCAATTAAAATGTTATTTAGTGATGGGTATATGAATAAAATATAATTCTGTAGCTCATAATTTATTATTTACATTACAAATGTTAATTTAATTTTTACATTGAACCGAAATTAGTACGTTACAGTTAAAGTTAGTAACTAAATATTTTATTAATACAAAATAAATGATTCATATATAATATGGAAAATTATATATTTAATTCTTAATACTTCAATCCTCTTGCTCTTTTTGCGGCAAACTCTAAAATTACATCATTATAATCCATGCTTTTGGCAATGTCATGTTCAATTGATAATATCGATAATGAAGTGAATCTTTCTTGGCTGATTGTCCATCTTAGGTAGTTTTTTATAATTTTTAATTTAGAAAACGACCTTTCTGCTGTAGCAGTGGTTACTGGTGAAGTCAATATTATTTGAAGTACTATTATAGAATTGGGATAAATTTCTGAAAGGTTATTATCAAAATATAAATTGCAAAGCTTCAAGTATAGAGTAATTTTGTGGTAATATATTACGAAACATCATTAACTCTTCATATAAATCAATTCCATCAATATCACCTTCCAATTTTATATGTAAATCCTTACAGTTTTTAAGCAATTCTTCTTGCTTCATATCTTTTAATTTATTTAATGTGTATACAAATCCGAATATATTTTCATGTTCTTCATATGTGTTAAATCTTGTTTGGAATGAAATAAAAGCTGTATCGACTATTTTAAAAAAATAGTTAACATGAAAATTGTCTTGTGCATTAATTATTGGGTCATCGGATCCTTCGTAAATAAATTGTCTTTTTTCTACGTATTCGTTTTTCTTCAAATTTAGGATCTAGATCCAGATCATTTGCAAGTTCTTTTGCGGTAATAATAGATGAAATAAATCCTGTTTTTCTAAAGTCTTTAAAATATTTTAACAGTTCATTTAAATGAGAAGTTGCCATACTTATACACATTTTAGAATCTTGTAAAATTTTGCTAACTATGTTTACATGGTTTAACAAGTCATAACAAATGATTAAACTAACCAAAAATTCAAATGACGTAAATTCATCTTCAATTCCTATAATTTCAGATTTAATCTTGGGATCTAGTGTTTTACGGCGTAGTTCTCTCAAAGCCGTATGCAACTCAGTTACTTGATACCTAATAGATTTAACACTTTCCAAGCGACATTCCCATCTTGTATCGGATAACGGTTTTGGTGTTAGTTTTTTTACATATTTTTTTAATAAATCCCAGCGAGCAGTTGAACCAGCAAAAATGTTATATACCTTTTGTAGAGTTCCAAAAAATGAAATTGCAAAAACTGACGATTTAGCGATGTCTCCGAGTACTAAGTTTAAATTATGACTGCCACACGGTGTAAAAAATGCTTTAGGATTTTGTCTCAGTATATTAGCTTGTACTTCGTTGTATATTCCTTTCATATTTGCACCATTGTCGTACCCTTGGCCCCTACAGTCTAAGATACTTATTCCTTCGAAATTTAACAACTGTTTTATTTTATCAGATAAACCTTGTCCTGTAATATCATCAACAATTTCAAAACAAATAAATCGTTCTTCTATTTCGATAATCGCAGCTTCTGTGTTAACAAAACGTATAACTACCGATAACTGCTCTTGGTGGCTAACGTCAGGAGTACAATCGAGTAAGATTGAATAGCATTTTGCTTTTTTTATTTACTTATAATTTGAAATTTAACTTTTTCAGCCATTTTTGTTATTAATTCATCTTGGATGGTATGTGATAAGTACGTATGTTTTCTTTTAGTCCCTTCGACTGCGGGAGCACTACTTGAAATAGGGTCCTTAAGTATGGGATCAAACTTAGCAATTAATTCTATAAGCCTTAAAAAATTACCGTTATGTGGCTCGTATAATTTATCATTTATACCTCTAAAAGCCATGTTACCCTCAGCTAAGTATAATATCGTTTCTAAGATACGTTGAAAAATATTCTTCCAACGAACAGTTTCATTCTCGACAAATGATTCGTATTTATCATCTATAGTATTATTGAGTTTGTAATTTTTTTCTGTTTCGAGCCAAGTATTCATAGCCAACCGATGATTAGATGACCTATCGTGTGCTGATAACCGTTCACTTAAATGAGTCCAATCGTTGAAACCTTTGGTACTTAAGGATGTCGAATCAATGCTAGTTTTATATAACTTACATGCAAAGCAGAATGTTTTATTCGATGTTTTTGAGTAAACTGGTGAGACACCATTTGCTAATTTTCTGTTATAATATTTATCAGAAAATCTTCTGTTCCCTTTCTCTTCGTCCTTAGGAAAATCAAAATTGCGAATTTGTACAGGTCCTCTTTTAACTAAATGTGTGCGAAGCTTATCTGTTATCTTTTCTGGCCATGTTCCAGGATACTCTATATTAAGTGTATTTGAGTTCTCACTTTGACTATCGTCATTGATCACAGTATTTTTTTCTAAAACTATACTTTCAATCGTGTCGTTGAAGGTTGGCTTTTCGTGCTCTACATCAATGGACTCATTTTGAATTTCTGTCATTCTTCCATCCTCAACATTTTCAAAATTTCTTAAATTTCTTTTTAATACTTCTTGGCAACAACTTTTATTCTCAGAACTTTCACTAATTAGTATTCCAGTGTTTTCTATTTTTAAAAATTTGTTCATTGCATTTCGTTGATTTTCTAAATACTCATCTTTTTTAAGTTTCCTTTTTGCTTTTTCACTGCCACTTAAATATTTTCTAAATCGATCGCGATCTCTGCTAGCCATTTTATATAATCTATGTCGAAATAAAAAATAATTATGTTAAATTACCAATTAATTACCAGGTTGTGTCACAATCTAAACGTTTTAACTATTAATATATTTATAGGTACTTTATACAAAAATTACCTATTTGCAAGGCTGGGCAAGTTAACTATTTTTTTTAACTCGTTAAGTTAAGTTAATTTGGAAAAATATAAGTTAAGTTTTAAGTTAAAAGTTACTTTTATTTTTTCTTAACTTGTTAAAATTACAATTTGATTGGAAAAAATAATTAACTTAACTTAATTAAAAATAAGTTACTTTTTTTCATAGAAAACTTATATTTACACCATTTACACTTCATGTTAAAGATTTACAAATAACATGATATTATAATGTATTTCTTTATATTTAAAAAAAATTATTTTGCTGTAAGTAGGTACTTATAAAATATAAATTATGAAATCCAACAAAATAATTAAATTATTATTATTTAATTAAAACTGACAGTGTATTATTGGGTTTGGATAATATATGTTTTTCTTTTATAAATGTAGTACATAATAATTGCCCGCATAGCACTAATGTTTAATATCTATTATATGCTGTGAATAAGAAATAATTTAAAATATTATTCTTTATTTCTCATAAGTCGTTTCCTATATTTTGACATTTTGTAAGTATTCCATTAACTATTAGCATTATTTAAATATACAGTAACTATAATATTATAGTATATTTAATCAATAATAGGTCTCTACATGTATTTAAACACGTTATTTTAAAATCCAGATATAGTGCAGAACACCTCGACATCCTATAATATTTAAAATATTCGATACCTATATAATAGCCTTGCCTATATGTATTTATTTTTTCAATACCTGAATAAATTATTATAGAATATTACAAAGATACCTACTAACAACTTTAGGCTGGGGTTATACATGGCGATATTTACCTCGAAATTCACCGAGCGAATTAAATACATAGGCACGATTTTTCTTTTATAAGTATTTAAAATTCATATTTTGACATTTCTCATAATTTTCAAAATTTACAAATTCATAAAATTTTCAGTTTTTATAGCTAAGGATTGAAAATTTAAATCAATAAGTTCTAAAGGTATTTGTCGTCTACATCTTACGAGAGCATAACATAGCAAATTTAAGCTCAGCAGATGACGTTTAGCTCCGTTAGTTTAAAAATTAAAGTAAATCGACCTATTATAAAACTTATTGATGGTAAGAACATTATCTGTGTTCGTATATTGGTTTTTTACAATACTTAAATTTTTTAGCAAGTTATGCTTATACCTAATATTGCGTTAATTAAAATGCTCATAACAGTCATAACTCACTTTGAATAATCGTAAAAAACCAACATACGAACACAGATCATGTTCATACCATCAAGTTTCATAATTGGTCGATTCACTCTAAATTTTAAACTAGCTGAGCAGATAACAGCTGAGCGTAAATTTGCTATGTATGTTATACTTGTAACTTGTAAAACGGAGATAACTATTTATTTATTTATTTTTTTTATTTTTTAAATTTAAATCTATGAGATTACTGGGCCTCACTGAGACATACTCGTGTGGAGGCCCAGGGTTATCTACTATACATTACATATTTGTATAAAAATTATAATTGACAGACATCTACAATATTTGTGTTTGAAATTAATAACCTAATTGTACAATAGAAGTAAAAACAAAAACAAAAACAGATAAAGTATGTTATAGGTAGATTGGTACAAAATAATTCACGACGAAAATAATACTAATATTATAAATACTATACATATTTTTAATCATATTTAGTGACGTCACATTCATACATTAACCAGTGTGTGATATGTTTCTTAAATAATGGCAATGGCAAGTTCGCTAAATAATTTGGCATTGAATTGAGAATCTTGGTCCCTATGAAATCAAATACCATTCGACAGCCGGTTTTTTTTGGCCAAATTTGGGAGTATTTATGTAGTGCGTACCTAGTATTGACACCATGGTTCAAAGGGGACAGTATATTGTGTTTTTTTATATACAAAATGCTTATTTTAAAGTACAGGTTTTTAATATTTAATACATTAAACTCTTTAAATATTTTTTCGGTTGGATATCTACGGTCTTTTTTAATTGCAACTTTGATAATTGTGTTTTGACAGGTTTGAAGTAGGGAGAGAATATTGTCATAGGCACCACCCCAACCTATTAAACCATATGTGATTTGCGATTCAACAAGAGCTAAGTAAAATATTCTAATGTCTTTAGGTGGTAGAATATCACGAAGTTGTTTTATTATATAAACTAATTTTTTCAACTTATTACAAACAGATGTTATTTGATTTACCCACCTCATATCCGAGCACATTTCAATACCTAGATATTTAAAATTTTTTACTATATTGATTGATTTGCAGTGGCATTGGTCATGAATCTGACATGTATTATCGTGGATTTTAATTGAATTGATGCTCGGTAAAGTGGGTTTGGTGAAAGAATGTAGTATAATAGCCGATTTATCAAAGTTTAAAAATAGGTTATTAACACCTAACCAGTTATCAATGGTTTTGAGGTCTGTCTCAATATTATTAAAAACTTCGTTCCATGTATTAGCTATGCAAATTAGTGCAGTATCATCAGCGTAGCATATTACTTGACTTTTTAAATTAAGTGTTTTTATATCATTTAGTTGGATATTAAATAAAATAGGAGATAACGTTGTACCTTGTGGGACTCCACATTTTATTGACAACTCATTACTGATGGAATCATTAATTTTTACCATTTGTTTTCTATTATTAAGATAGGATGTAAAAAGAGAAAGAGCGGTTCGCCACTATAATAACGCCAGATATTTCGCACGTCGACAAATTATCATTTATGGTGAGATATGTCCTCGAAACAGGTCTTCCTGTAGAACGATTCTTATGTTTTGTTTCAAATCCAGGACATAAAGCTTTAGACTTGACTAATGCCATTACCAATACTTTAAAATCACACGATATTGACATTTCTGACTGTCGAGGGCAAAGCTACGATAATGCTAGTAATATGTCAGGCCAATACAGTGGGGTTCAGGCACGAATAAAAGAAATTAATCCACTTGTTTATTATGTACCATGTAGCGCACACTCGTTAAATTTAGTTGGCATATCTTCTGCTGAAAGTTGCTCACAAGCATCAATGTTTTTTGGATTTATACAACAATTATACAACTTCTTTTCCGCATCAACGCATAGATGGTCAATTTTGCAATTAAATATGAAACATAATGCTAATACAATTAAGAGTTTATCGAATACTAGGTGGTTGGCTCGCGCAGACGCATGTCGAGCATTATATAATTCGTGGGACGAAATTATTAATGCATTGGTCACTATCAAGGATGACATTTTCGAAAAATGTGCTACGCGAAATGAATCAAATGGTCTTTATAATCAAATGCAAAAATTAGAAACATCATTTATGGTAATTTTCTGGAATTATATATTAGAACGATTTAATGCATCAAATAAGCAACTACAATGTGTTGAAATTGGAAATGATAAAGTTTCTCAAATTTATACATCACTTATTAATCTAGTACAAAAAACCCGAGATAATTTTAATGAATATGAAACTAAAGCTAAAAAAATATCAAAGATTACAGAGTACAATGTTGATATAACTCGACAAAAAAAAAAAAAAAATACACTTCGATGAAAAAGCTGAACAAACTGAGTTAAGTGGTGGAGATAAATTTCGAGTTGAAACATTTTACGTTATTATTGATAAAATTACTAATGAACTTGAAAAAAGACACCAGTCCTACAAAACGTTTTGTGATTTATTCGAAGTACTACTAAAAATTACATCTTTAAATTCTTTGAAAATAGTTGAGTCCGCCGAGAAATTGCAAAAAATGTACCCGAATGATTTGGATAATACATTTTCGTCAGAATGCTTACATTTGCAATCTTATTTACTGAATAGTAATATCGATATTTTAACTCCAATCACACTGTGTCAGTATTTGAGAGAAAAATCTTTACATATTGAAATATTTCCAAATGTTGACACTGCATTAAGAATTTTCATAAGTGTACCAGTATCCAATTGTACTACCGAGAGATTATTTTCATGCCTCAAACGTGTAAAAAACTACTTAAGGTCCACTCAAAATGATGAGAAGTTAAACAGCTTAGCATTATTCTCTATAGAAAATGAAATGTTAAAAGAATTGAATTGCGAGGATTTAATTGAAGCATTTGCCAAAACCAAATGTCGACGTAAACCGATAGTTTAATAAATAATTTATTATATGTAAGACATTTAGAATGTATACAAACATTTTGTAATTCCTTTTTTTCTAATATTTTTCAACTTAAATTATTATTTATATATATATTTATTTTTCAGTACGATCTAGGTACACATGAGAAAGAACTGCGCCTAGTGCATAAGATGATGAGTCTACAACGAGTTTAATCGGAATATTATGATCATAATGTGCCAATACGGGTTTCGAAATTAAAATTTGTTTGATTTTATTGAATGCTTGGTCACATTTTGGTGTCCAATTCCATTCACTGCCGTTACGTAAAAGAGTGTACAATGGTTTTAAAATATTTGCAGCGTTTGGAATACATTTTATATAATACGTAACTAAACCTAAAAATGATTTTAGCAATGTTTTATTTTCTGGGACAATGGCATCGTTTATAACATCTGTGTGTTTTGTTAGTGTGGGTAAACTATTTTCATCTAACCTGTGACCCAAATATTCAATTGACTTTTGCATAAATTTGCATTTATTCGACTTTACTCTTAAACCTGCATTTGACAATACATTTAGTAATTTGTCTAAACGAGCATTGTGCTCTGTGATAGTGGAACCTGCAACAATAATGTCGTCTTGGAATATACCTATGCCCTCAAGACCTGCTGTTGAGGTTTCCATAGCTTTTTGAAACTCCCCTGCTGACGACTTTATTCCAAAAGGGTTACGTGTATAGCTAAATAAACCTTTATGTGTGTTAATAGTGGTATATTTGCGATCAGATTCTTTAATAACCATTTGTTGGTATGTGTCTTTTAAATCTATTTTCGAAAAATATTTTGAACCACTAATATTTGCATATAAATGTTCTATTTTTGGAAGAGGGTATTCAGTCCCTTCTAATACCGGATTTATTATTATTTTAAAATCACCGCAAATTCTAACCGTGCCGTCTGGTTTTAATATTGGTACTATTGGAGTTGCCCATTCGCTGTGGTCGATGGGAACTAAAATGTTGCTTTTGATTAAACGCTCAATTTCGGTTTCAACTTTTCCCTTTAATGCTAAAGGAATAGACCTATGTTTGTAAAATTTAGGTACTGCCCCCGCTTTGATATTTAATGAAATTTCGTATTTGTTAAAAGTGCCTATTTCATCTTTAAAAACATTGTTATATTTTTTTATAATACTATCGACACTTACGTCATTTTCAATACTAAACAAGGTAAAACATTTTATGTTTTTTATATCATTTCGACCTATTAATGGAGGACCACCATTTTCGATAACATTAAGGCACATTGTAAATTTTTTATTTTGGTACACCGAATCGACAAATATTTTTCCTATCGGTTTAATGTCGTTGCCGACGTAATCAGATAGCGAAATGTCATTTTTTTTAAATTTGATATGACTAAACAGTTGATGATATAATCTTTTTGAAATTACGCTATGTTGTGAACCAGTATCAATTTCGAAGCTTAAATTATTGTTTTCTACAATTAAATTTACTGTAAACGGTTTCACCGCTTTATTTTGAGAATTTTGATCAATTATGGAAAAAAAAGTATTCGAAAGATCATAATTAACTGTTTCGTCATCATCATTATTATGATACAAAAATTTATTTTGTGTTTTGATATTTTTCTTTTCTTTCTTACCCTTTTTACATACGGTGGACAAATGACCTTTTTCACCACAATTGTTGCACTCGAAGTCCTTGCATCTGCTGAACGGCCACAAATCCCGCATTTTATTTTTGACTTCTAGTATGTGTTGAACCCCTGCTTGGCAGTATGTCCATTATTTTTTTGTTGGTACTTCAAGTCTGCGTATTCTTCTTTTTTCCAGCCACTCTTGTCATTTATTGCAGCCAGCTTCTTTGGCTGTCGCGATTTCCATTAGATTTTAATATGTAACTCCAATTTTTGAGGCATCCTCTTCTAACAGACGATCTTGGATTGGTCCTGAACCCATTCCGACAACAAATATGTCTTTAATGACTGTTGTTAGTTCTGACGAAAACCCACATTTTGAAGCAAGATTTTTGACACGTGCACCCCATTGGCACACTGATTCATCTTGTCTTTGTTCCGCTTGATAAAATGTATACCTAGCCGCGAAGTACGATTTTATTGGTTTGAAATATTTGTTCAAACTTTTCATTAGAGTTCATAGTCGTGCGCAGACTTTATTCGCAGGTTATGCAATAAGGAAAATAGGGCCCCCTCACAAATTCTAATCTTTCCTTAATTTATTCTAAAAAACAATTCTAAGCCGTTAAACATTTTTTTTAACACATATAGGATTCAATTTACAATCTAAGTTTTTGCAAATATACTACTTAGCTTTTTTGCTTCCCTCGGAATCTGAAATCACATAGTTTTACAGTAGAATATTAAACAACGCGCTGTAGAAATAAGTAGTTTGAAATTTGAATTATATTTATTTAAAGAAAATTTGATCAAGTACCTATATACTAGTATGAATGTTTTTGAATAATTTTTACATATTAATAATGTTGTTATTTCACGGAAAGTACTTAAAATCTAAACTCTAAAGTTCAAGTCTTCTTTTTATTCGCACACATGTTTTAAATTCATCTATCACTTCTTCAATATTTATTTCTGATGCCATTTTTTGTTCGATAAATATTAACATCAGTGAATCAAGACGTTCTTGTGACATAGTGTTTCTAAGTTTAGACTTCACAATGGACAATTTGGAAAAGGCCCTCTCACACGAGCAGCTTGTCACAGGTATTGTGGCAAATTGTGTTAATGCTTTATTGAAGTTTCTAAATGTTGTTTTCCGGTCGTTTTCTGATAACCAATTCAACCACGCTACAATTGTTTTAATTGATGACCCTCTAATAGAAGTTGTATCAGACATATTTTTAATGAGCTTAATTTCAGACTCAAATGTAGTATCCAAATTAAATTTTTCTTTTAACATTGAAATATCATTACTATCAAGCTTTAATTGAATTAAATTTCCTGTAGCATTAATTAAATTTAAAGTTTAACTTGTAACTATATGTGTGCTTCTATCGTTATTGTTTTGAGCAAAGGATTAGCTGATGTATGTGAAAAATTGAAAAATAAGCCTTTTGATTCTTCAGTGAAAGGAACTATTAAAGTTCTACAAGATGGCATCAATTATCGATTCTTTGATTTAGAAATGAGCAATACCTTAAGAATGGCAAGGTTCTTGGATCCAAAATTCAAACATTATGCTTTAACCAAATCGTTAGGAGATCAAACAAAAACAAAAGTAATAAACGCAGTTGCACAACATATAAGAAATAACTCAAATAACACTGAAACATTACCTGCAGTTCCCTCTGCAGATCCAGTTGAAGAAAGAGATAAATGTTGTATTTGGAATAATTTTGATTCAATGACTTCAGCAATAACACCTCAGGGAACAAATACGTCAAAAGCGATCATTGAAGTAAATAGGTACATTGATGACAACATTACCACGAACAAGTGATTCGTTTAGTTGGTGGAGGGATAACAGTTACAATTACCCTAATTTAAGTACAATTGTTAAAGAAAAATGTTGTGTGGTAGGATCATCTGTTCCATGTGAACGAGTGTTTTCAAAAGCAAGTTTTGTCATTAGTGAACGCCGTAATCGTCTTAAACCCAATAAAGTGAACCAAATTTTATTTTTGAATCACAATTATAAGTTGTTTAAAATGTGAAATATTAGTTATTATTACTAATTATTATTAGTATAAAATAAAAAGTAATTTTATTGATTTTAAATATAGTTTAAAAATAATAATAAATGTATGTATTATTAATTAATTAATGCAGATTGTTTTTTAAAATGTTTTACAATAGCATAAATTTTTATAAAATAGGTACCTTATGTAATGATATATATATATATATATATGTATAAATACAATGTTTAAAGCACTTATTTATTATAATAATAATATAATAATAAATACGATGAATAATATTAGATAAGAAATAGTGTAAATATTAATAAAAATAAATGAGATGTCTTAATTATTTCTTTATTAATATGGCAGATAAAAAAATAACAACAATACATTTTTATAAATTGAAATGTTTTATTCTTATTCAAGTTATATTATTATAAATATTATATTATTATTACAGATTCTTGAACAATAAAAATTCATTCACATTATATGAATGTTGTATATTATTTGGATCATTTGGTATTTCATTTGATGTAGGACTTAGTATGGTTGTTACTGTTGAAGTATGAGAAGTGTCTGAATGCAAAGAAATCATTGTAGAACTAGGTGATGGTGTTGAATAGTTATAAGAATTAGCATAGCCGCTTAATGAAATTGATGAACTTAAAGTCAATTTCTCCAATTTTCCGTAAAAAATAACTTCTGAAATCAACTTTTCAGCAATACATTTTTGAGTTTTTGTCATTTCTATTAGCTGCATACCAATAGTTTTCCCATATATGTCCTCTGGGCTATCTACTTTAGACATTAAAAGTTGTGCGCTTTCAATTAAACTTTCTTGTTGTTGTTGCAACTTTGTACCACGTCGTTTTTTACCCAATGTAGTTGATGATTCACTTACAATGCTTTGTGTTTCAGATACCTACAACAGAAATTGAATGGTTAGAACAGGCGAAACAATTTGAAACCCAGTGGCAGTTTAATAATTGTGTAGGCGCAATGGACGGAAAGCATGTCCTAATCAATAAACCACCAGGAACTGGATCTCTATATTATAACTATAAGGGTACATTCAGTGTTGTTTTATTTGCAGTTGTTACAGCTGACTACAGATTTATGTATGTTCATACTGGTGTAAATGGGAGTGTTTCCGATGGTGGTGTTTTAAAACATACAACATTTTATAAAAAACTAACTTCAGGAGAACTAAATCTACCACAACCTAAGTTGCTTCCTAATACAGATACACAAGTACCGTATGTTTTCTTAGGTGATAGTGCATTTGCGATATCTAAACACATTTTAAAACCATTTACTCAAAAAAACTTAACACATGACAAGCGCATTTTTAACTACAGACTATCACGCGCGAGAAGAGTAGTTGAAAATGCTTTTGGAATTTTATCATCGCGTTTTCGATTGTTTAAAAAGCCCATAATGGTTGACGTTAAAAATATTGATATAATAATTCTAGCATGTTGCGCTCTGCATAATTTTTTAAGCAAAAAGTCAAAAAATTACATAACAAATAACTGTGTAGACAGAGAAGATTTTGAAAGTGCTACACTCCGAGGAGGTGTTTGGCGGCAGGAACAAACATTGTTAGATGTAAATCAATGTAACCAATCAAATACAGAAGAAGGCAAAACCGTCAGGAACACATTCAAAGATTATTTTAATGGCATAGGAAGTGTAGATTTCCAAGAAAAGATGATAAATGTATTGGGAGACTAAAATTTGTAGTAAAATATATATATTTTTTTTTGAAATTAATGTAAACATTTAGTCTGTAGTCTTAAATTTGTACCTATAAATGTATAATATATGATATAATATATTATTATATATATATTATGTATATAATATTTTTTTTATTATAATAATTTATATTTTATATATATAAAAATTATATATTTATAATAATCATTTAATATAATAAAATTTGTACCTATAAATATATATTATTATTATTATTATTATTTATTTATCATAATAATAATATAATTATATATATATTATTATTTATTATTATATTTATAGGTACAAATTGTATTGTATTATATTATATATTATATATACAACAAATAGTACTTATAATTAAGTATTTTTCAGTAATCTAACATAAGATATATTTTTTATCAATGATACATAGTTTATGTTACATTATACAAATTAATAATACAATATAATATAGGTATTTTCAATGAATATAAATTAAGATAATGTTACCTAGTTAAATGTATTATGTGATATTGTTTTAATTTTTAATAAATAAATAAAAAAATTAAATCATTACCTCATCATCACCACTGAAATCGATAGTGTCAATTCCACTTATATTTGAGTTTTCTTTTTCATTTAGAAATGTTAGGTATTCAAAATACCATAAAGATGGCACATAAATATCTTTTAGACCAGCACCACTTCTTTTACTATCTTGTACCTGCAAGTTAAATTATAAATAATAATGTGCAATACTATATTAGGATATTATAGTGGTTTGTATTAAATAGCTGTATATTTTTGTGTGTGTACCTATACAATTATAATTTTTATATATATATTTATTTTTAAGTCAAAGTTATTATGCCTATGGCTTTTCTTTGACATAATTTAAATTCATTATATATAATTATTTCTTTTATAAATAATTGAGTTTTCATTTATTGATATAAATTATTAATTTTCTTATTTATAAAGTATTAACCTTACTACCTTAGACAATTTTTGTCTTTATTGTTTTAAATAATAATAAATAATGAATATTAAAATTACCTACTTTTAAACATAATTGATTTGTTTACCTTTTTAAATTCTCTTTTGTATGCAGCTCTCATATTCTCAATTTTCTTTTTTACTGTTGCGATACTAGCGTCATTGTCTATTATTTTTAACTTTTCTTTTAATACCTCAAGCGCCTGGTTTCTTGCATCCCTGTTACTGTACTGCTTACAAGTAATATCCCATAAACATGTAAAAGATTTGTACAGTTCTAAAAAATCCGAAATCACTTCTCGTTCTGTTAAAACAGCAGCCATTGTAAAATGTATTAACGAATTAACGAATCAACGAATTAATGTATTAACTAATTTTGAAATTAACTGGAGGTAGATACTAGGTACAGACGTGTTATCATGTTAACCTCAATAAACCAACTGAAATCCGCCCGACAGAGCTACACACTATATGATTTGGTCGGTCGGTCAGGCGATCAGATGGTATGGCCACCTGACAAGACCCGACAGGATTAAAGTCAGACGACACGTCTACACACGACCTGACATGATGTCTGACCCGACCAAATTATCCTGTCTGCCCGACCAAATCAGATAGTGTGTAACGCGCTTAATTTTCGCAATCGTCGCAGTGACTAACAGCGACACTGTTGTCGCGGTGACAAAGTAACGGCGACGTGATTTTGCGCACATCACTAGTCACGTCCGCTGGTACATGCTGACAAGACATCTGAAGCCAGTAATATTGTAAATCCCCGCAAAAAGCGACACTGCACACTTACCACTCTATCAACATTTCGACAACGGTCACCGGCAAGCCGAGCCGTCTGCCGACGTCTCGACACTCTTTTCATGACCACTGACTTTAGTGCACGTCTCACTGGTCAAGTCTGCCGATCCGTCTGTCAACTGTCAACGTCAAAAACCACGCGGTCAACATTTTGGTGTTCCTGTATTTTCTTCTTTCATTGATGTTCACCGACACCATGATGGGCTAAGTCGACTATCTGACGGCTAACATCCACAACCGTCTTCAACGTAACCGGTGCAGATGTTCCGTGTCGATTAGGTACGACTATAAGGTATCGACGGCCCACGTGGCCAGCTCATCGCAGCCACCGGTTACCAACATCTCAAGCCACCAGCAGTCGTCAAGTATTATTTTCCCCCAACTTCCCCTTGTTTTTTCATTTTGATTATGTATCACCACTGTTTTTTTTACACTCCGGTTCTCCTCAACGGTGCCCCGAGATAATCAAGTATTATTTTTCCCTTTTTTCATTTTGATTATGTATCACTACAACTTATTTCTACTTATGCTCCATTTTTTCCTAAGAGGTAGCCCGGTAACCGTCACGCGGAGCCGTGGGTCTTTTCCCTTAATACATATAAAAGTATAATGTGTCATACCGACGTATGATTATCATTCCATGCCGGTAACCGCTTGTCGGAGCCGTAGCATTATTTCTTGTATTTTTCTCTATTACTTTCCTTATAATTTTGCCATGTGCCAAATATTATATATTTTTTTTCCCTGCATTTTATGCACTTTGCCACGTGCCAAATTATCATATATTTTTTTCCCTGTATTTTATGCACTTTGCCATGTGCCAAATATTATATATTTTTTGAATTGTAATTGCCATGTACCTAATGTTATATTATTTTATTCATGTTGTTTAAAACACAACATTTACTTATAACCGTGTAAAATATAACCACGTGATTACCTTATACTTTGTCACATTTTTTTTTTTATTAATATTATTTTTACTTTTTCCCCTTTTTAAATAAATCTTTGGGATTCATTTCCCACTGCGTGTATAAAGGCCTGCAAGTTCCACCGACTTGGCCTTCGGGTCAACACGCGGTGCGGCCTGCAGGTCACGACGTAAGTGTTCCCTTTACATTGTGGGTGGTATATAGGGCCTTAAAAACTCTATAATCTCACATATGGTGACCGTGACAGGTCCTCGTGTCCAAAAAATCCCCTGTATAACTAACAATTTTTTTTCTTTTTCTCTCTCTGTCCCCTTAATAAAACTGTAAAACTTAAAATTGTTAAAATATCAACCTCTTATTATAAAATGGCAAATATTAATATATATAAAAAAAAAGTATAAATCTTCTTATGGCAACCACATGGTAAGACCACATGGTCAAATTATTATTATATGCTAAAGGTGCTGGGCCATCTATTAGATTTTTCCCAAGACCACATGGTCAAATTATTATATTATAACCTATATAAGAAATCCTTATATTATATGCTAAGTGTCATAGAACTGTTATTACTTGGTAGACATAACAGACAACTGTTCAAATATTATTATCATTATTATTATAACAAAATTAAACCAGAATATTTAATAAAATCCTATTTAGAGTTAAAATATTATACCCGTTATATAAAAAAAAAAAACAATTTTTCTTTTCATCTGTGAAATCAATTCTATTTTTCTTTTCCTCTGGCAAGAGGTCTCACCATTATAATTTTAAAATGTACAAAATAATTTTTCCCTGTCCCGTTATGATCCCTAAGATATGTTTTCCCCTAATAGAAATCTCGACGACTACTGCTACAGTGCTGAGGCAAGAAGGCTGTTGTGTTTTAGGTCGCTTTGCTCCACCCAGGGCCCCACTATTATTATATTACAAAGTAAATTAAAGTATTTTCTGTGACTTTGGTTCAAACCTATTATATTGTTTTAAATCACATATACTGTTATTATTTCTGAAATCAAATTCCCATATTATTTTATTGTCACGTATAACGTAGTTAATTTGATTATTATATTACTAATTCTGTCTGAGGACAAAATTTCCATTCAATTATCATTTAAAGTTGTCTATTATAAAATATTAGATTATTATAATTCCCTGTTACATAAAAGGTATCAGGTAGAACCACTGTATTGCTAACTCTGTACTGTTGGTTATATAACTTAGTATTATCATATAGATAATATTAACATTATTATTATAGATTGCTTCCCTTAGTTCCACTTGGACAATTATTACTATTTATAGTAGCTTAATATTCTTATGCGTATCATTGTATTCACCATGGAGTAAAACGCTTAATTGTTTCAATTAATAAGGAATAGTATTCTTTTAGTGAATTTATTAGTGTTCACTAAGCTATTGTATTGTTAGTCTCATATTACATACTACGTTAAATTATTATTTATTAATTTCTCTCTGGTTTAGTATGGTGCTTCAACACTCAGAATTATTGTTATTAACTTTAGTTGTTTTCATTATACACTTTATATATGGTATTAAATTAAATTATTATTTCATCGCTCAACAGATTATTATTCGACTTAAATTTTTTTTTCTTTTTATTAAAGTGTGACATTACAAACCCCCCTCCATTAAAGTGCGACTTACGTATTATTTTCATTTATTATATATCTGTCCTCTGATGGTTTCCCAATTAATATTATAAATTATAATCTTTTCTTTATTCTTCTGAGAAATAAATATTTTATTATAACTGTGCAACTGGTACTAATCACTTGTCCCTGATAACTGTCTTATGAGGGGTGTGGGTAAACGTATCACACGACTCCCACTTAGGTACGATCCTTCTTGTACATACCCTTCCCCCATTCTTCTCGCTACCGATTTTGACTTAACGATATCCGGTCCTGACGAAGCAAATCAATCTTTCCCTTCGAATCCGCCCCTTTCTTTAGAATCGTTGGCCCAACTAGTTGATAATATGAATGATGTCTTCAAAGCCCAACTCGAAACTATTTCACGGAAGTTCAGTGAGTTAGATACTCGAATAGACGAGTTATGTTCCCATATCGATGATAACGACACAGATGTCCGTGCGAAGTTTACTCATTTTCAGTCCTCCTTTAATAAAGACCTTATAACAATTCAGAACGATATATCCCTAGAACAACGGACCCGGGACTCACAAAAGAATGCGAATATTGCCCAGCAATCCCTTAAGGATACCCTCAAGACTTTAAGCGACCGAATAAGTCTCAATGAAGGTCAGGGTGCTAGGTTAGCTGCTCTTGAAAACAAAATACAAAATTCGGCTTCTTTCCCCCACCGTTCAAAATAATTCCCAACTCATACCCCAGACATCATTCAATAATATTTTGACTTCAACTACCATGTCCAACTCAGTCCCCGCCCAGTTTTCAGTTCCCCTTAATACTTCTAGTTTTTCAGCCCCTCAATTTAGTAATACCATTCCAAACAATAAGATTTCCACTCACACTAACAACACACTTTCAAATGTTTCTGGCATCAATTTTGACTTCACCAAACTCTCCACCTACAACGGTACTTTGTCCCCAACACACCCTGAGGAGTTCCTCGAAGATGCTGAGCAATATTACTTAACCCAACCCCCTGTCCCTGATAAATTCTAGATTAATTATATTAAATCTAGGTTTGTTGATGATGCCCGCCTATGGTACAATACCCTCTTACCCCCTCCCTCCGTCTAAACTGATTTTCTAATATTATTCCGCAACCATTTCTGGTTCACCAACCAACAACGTGTGATTCGCAATGATTTGTACCGTCCCTATTTTTATAATAATGCAGCTGCCCCTTCGGGAAACTGACTATGACCAGGCCCGCGAGGACGTGTACTGTGTCCCCCCTCAACAGTCCTCACATCTCAATACTGACCAACCCTCTCGACCTTAGCCATGAAATTGTAACCCCCTCAAAATTACTTCCCCAAAATTCCAATAAAACTTTTCAATAATTCATATAATGCTCTCCTCGATTCCGGTGCCTCGGTATCCGCCATCTCAGAAAATCTTTATACAAAATTAATATCAGATCCCTCTCAACGTGAAATACCACTCTTTCCACTCACTGGCATAACATTAACAACAGCTCTCAGTAATAAGTCCATAAAAATTAAATCCCAAATATACTTAAACTTTTCGATAAATGATTCTAATACCTTTGGTATCTTTCTCGCGGTTCCCCAACTGTCCACACCACTTAATTTAGGGACCGATTGGTTACTGGAGAATGGGGTGACCATAGACTATAATTTAAAAACTGTCTCTCTTACTTCTGTAAAAAATAAAATACCATTCAAATTAACCGCAGATCGCGACCCAAACAGCTTAGTTAATTCAATAAAAAATATCAATACATCCGAAATCTCCCCATCAATGCATGAACCTCGTATAGACTCAGAATATCAATCTCTCTCTTTTAAAACTGAAAAAATATTGCTCTCAATGACACTCCCCTTAACACCTCTCAACAAAATTTAATTACTTCTCTTTTGCAAAATTATCAACATACATTTCAAGACAAACCTGGCCTCCACAAATTCTTCACCTATAAATTGAATGTAAAATCTCATGAAACATATAAAATAAGGCCATATCCTGTACCTTTCTCTCGACGTCCTGCTGTCCAAAAGGAGATAGACAAGATGATTGAATGGGGGGTGATCGAACGGTCGAATTCTCCTTATAACAATCCACTCGTTACTGTTATAAAAACCGATGGATCGGTACGACTGTGTCTCGATGCCCGTAAATTAAATACAATTATTCTCCCCACACGGAATGCGTCCCGCCCAATTGATGATATGCTAGCAAAGTTTAATAATAAGTCCTTTTTCTCTTCTCTCGATTTTTCCTCCGGTTACTGGCGAATTCCCCTCGACCCCTCTGTTCGTGAATATACAAGTTTTTTATATGACGAACGTTCGTATCGAATCACTGACAAAATATCAAAATATCCACCATTACAGCAATAACTCCAAGTGTAGACACGTTTTCGGGGTCTTCCTGGACATCTCAAGAGCCTTTGACAACGTCAAATGGTACCCAGTTTTGGACAGACTCCGTCAACTAGGGGCTTCAACTTGGAACCACTAGAATGATCAGGTGCTACCTCCATGGGAGGTCACTGCCTTACAATGGTGGGCACAGATTTCACAAAGACCATCAGTAGAGGCGCACCGCAAGGTTCTTAACTGGGCCCTACTATTTAGAATGTGGTTATGACAGATATACAACAAACAGCAGATAAGGACAAAACATTGGTTATATGTACGTGGACGATATTGCGGTACTAGTTGGCGCGGCTAGACCCAAAACAGCCTTTGATCGAATTGAAGTATACCTTGATAAACTCGGCAGCTGGGCCGAAAAATACTCACTCCTAATATTATTTAACGATGCATAGCATATATCAAACTAACGAGCTATACAATAAAACATTTTAATAGATTTAAAAGTGCTGACTGTCTAAATTACTAAGAATGTTTAACAATCAATTAAAATTAGATATAAATACACTATGAGACAAACTTGTGTAAAAATAAATATAGATACCTCATGTACCTCATGTACTATGTACCTATGTAATAATGTAATAGTTATTGTTAATCAAAATATTTATGTAATTTAAAAATTAATGTACATTTTATTTAGTGTGCGAATATTAATGTACAAAACTGTTTTACAAAAAGTTTCAGATTTGTGGCAGTTATTGCATACATATCATCCGAGTTCAGTTCAATGGGTCACTATGTATGTTACACATTAAGAGCTGGTGGATTTTGGGACCTCCATGATGACCTTAAAAGAAAATTTAAAAGGCTAAACAATATAAATAACATTATGATAACACCACATTTAATATTTTATATAAGAAACAATTGAATTAAATAATAATGTACCTAAATACGATTTTTAAAAGAAATATTATATTGAACTATCAATGAAAATAAGTAAAGTAACTTAAATGTTAAAAATATTTCATAAGTAAACAAGTTTTTGATAAAATTACATTTTTTATCTAATATAGATTTATTTATCATGTAATAATCTTGTATTAAATTAAATTATTTTATTTAATCAAATTAGATTTTTTGTCAAAAATATTGATATTTTATTCTTATTCAATTTTTATTTAATCTTTTTTTTTAATCACATTACATTTTTTTTTTATCAAATATACCTAAATACCTGTTGATTCATACTAATTTTTTATACCATTTTTTTTTTAATGAAATTTGAATTTTTAACTAACTATTAATGTTTAATCAGATCAAGTTTTATTTTTATGAATATATTATAACGAATAATTATTCATTATTCTGTATTTTTTTTTTTTTTTTTGAATTAATTAGATTTTTTATTCATTATTAATTGTTTATTCAATAATATTTTTTTTTAAATCGAATCCGAGTTTTTGGTTAACTATTAATTTTTAATCAAATTAGATTTTTATTCACTTTTATTTTTTTATTTAATGATTTTTTTTAAATCAAATTCAGATACAAAAGTAAAAAATTTCTAGCGCCAAAAATGATGTCTAACAAACTTTGAAAGTTGTCTAACAATCTCTAACCAACCTAGATTTGTTGTTTGAGCAAAAAAAAAAAAGTTCTAACAAACTTTTGCACTGCTACCGTGAAGATAGCAGTGCAAAACTTAAAAAGTTTATTGTGCCGAAAATAATGTCTAACAAACTTTGAAAGTTGTCTAACAATCTCTAACAACTCACTAACAATTTTGTTAGACCGTTTTAAAAGTTGTCTGTTATCATTGCACTGCTAAGTTCACAAGAGTGTCGGCCCCAGCTGGCCAGTCCCTTTTACGACAAGCAGGGAATACTGTGGGGGTATACCCGTCTCTTCCTGACGCGTGAGCACGTCCCGGGTTAGGACGCGCTCGAGCGTGGCCCGCCGCTTGTGCCGTTTTCACCATACGTGCTCACCCGGGCCACCCCGAGTCTATGCACATACACCGCCTGGCGTGGGTGCGTCCTGACCCCTACAGGATACTCCCTGGCTACGGTCTGTCTGACCTGTTGTACAAGGATTCCCTTGCAAATTTCCTTAGCACTTGGTTAGTGCATCTTAGATTCCAAGAAGATACTGTCTTCCGGTGGCCAGCTAGCACCTGATGCATCTAGTGACTGTTTTAGCACTTCGCGCTGTGCTTCGTTTCTTTTACACTTGAGCAGAACATATGCTACGGTTTCAGCACCGCCAATTGAACACGCACAGTTTGGTGAATCCGTGAGACCAAAACTGTATAATTTAGACCAGAAGTTGCCGTGGCCTGTCATCATCTGGCTGGTATAGTGGTCTAATATTAAAGGAAGGTAATACCAGGTAATAACCGAAGGAATCATTCATCCACTCGCCCTTATCCGAGTTCATGTACCTGGTTTGCCAGACTTCGAGCAATGATCGCTGTAACGTTTCCGATTCCTCGTGTGTTATTTCACCTTTTTTAAATTTACATTTGACAACGTATTCTTCAATTTAGAGGTCAAGCGGTAGCACATCCGCGAGTGCTGAGAAGAAGTTCATGGAAGCTGTTTTATAGGCGCTAATTATGGCCATTAGCTTGTATACTTAGCAGCTTATTGCGGAATTTTGCCATTTTTGCACCTTTGTACCAGATCTCTGATGCGTAGAGTATCATCGGGAGGAATACTGTCTCATACATAATTTTTGCCGAATGTCTATTCATACTCCAGTTTGCCGAAGTTAGCGTTCTTAGCCTTTTATACAGGTCTTTTGATTTATTTTTCAACGAGTCAATGTGATCCCAATAGGATTGCCGCGGATCCAGCATAACCCCGAGGTATTTAATTGTGCTAAGCGCGTTTATCTCTGCAGCTTGAGGACTTGAGCCGAAGCGGACGCTATAAGTCGGTTTCAGGCCCCCTTTTACTGACATCAACTGTGTTTTCTGCGCCGCGAAGCTGAGTGAGTATTTTTCGGCCCAGCTGCCGAGTTTATCAAGGTATACTTCAATTCGATCAAAGGCTGTTTTGGGTCTAGCCGCGCCAACTAGTACCGCAATATCGTCCACGTACATATAACCAATGTTTTGTCCTTATCTGCTGTTTGTTGTATATCTGTCATAACCACATTCTAAATAGTAGGGCCCAGTTAAGAACCTTGCGGTGCGCCTCTACTGATGGTCTTTGTGAAATCTGTGCCCACCATTGTAAGGCAGTGACCTCCCATGGAGGTAGCACCTGATCATTCTAGTGGTTCCAAGTTGAAGCCCCTAGTTGACGGAGTCTGTCCAAAACTGGGTACCATTTGACGTTGTCAAAGGCTCTTGAGATGTCCAGGAAGACCCCGAAAACGTGTCTACACTTGGAGTTATTGCTGTAATGGTGGATATTTTGATATTTTGTCAGTGATTCGATACGAACGTTCGTCATATAAAAAACTTGTATATTCACGAACAGAGGGGTCGAGGGGAATTCGCCAGTAACCGGAGGAAAAATCGAGAGAAGAGAAAAAGGACTTATTATTAAACTTTGCTAGCATATCATCAATTGGGCGGGACGCATTCCGTGTGGGGAGAATAATTGTATTTAATTTACGGGCATCGAGACACAGTCGTACCGATCCATCGGTTTTTATAACAGTAACGAGTGGATTGTTATAAGGAGAATTCGACCGTTCGATCACCCCCCATTCAATCATCTTGTCTATCTCCTTTTGGACAGCAGGACGTCGAGAGAAAGGTACAGGATATGGCCTTATTTTATATGTTTCATGAGATTTTACATTCAATTTATAGGTGAAGAATTTGTGGAGGCCAGGTTTGTCTTGAAATGTATGTTGATAATTTTGCAAAAGAGAAGTAATTAAATTTTGTTGAGAGGTGTTAAGGGGAGTGTCATTGAGAGCAATATTTTTTCAGTTTTAAAAGAGAGAGATTGATATTCTGAGTCTATACGAGGTTCATGCATTGATGGGGAGATTTCGGATGTATTGATATTTTTTATTGAATTAACTAAGCTGTTTGGGTCGCGATCTGCGGTTAATTTGAATGGTATTTTATTTTTTACAGAAGTAAGAGAGACAGTTTTTAAATTATAGTCTATGGTCACCCCATTCTCCAGTAACCAATCGGTCCCTAAATTAAGTGGTGTGGACAGTTGGGGAACCGCGAGAAAGATACCAAAGGTATTAGAATCATTTATCGAAAAGTTTAAGTATATTTGGGATTTAATTTTTATGGACTTATTACTGAGAGCTGTTGTTAATGTTATGCCAGTGAGTGGAAAGAGTGGTATTTCACGTTGAGAGGGATCTGATATTAATTTTGTATAAAGATTTTCTGAGATGGCGGATACCGAGGCACCGGAATCGAGGAGAGCATTATATGAATTATTGAAAAGTTTTATTGGAATTTTGGGGAAGTAATTTTGAGGGGGTTACAATTTCATGGCTAAGGTCGAGAGGGTTGGTCAGTATTGAGATGTGAGGACTGTTGAGGGGGGACACAGTACACGTCCTCGCGGGCCTGGTCATAGTCAGTTTCCCGAAGGGGCAGCTGCATTATTATAAAAATAGGGACGGTACAAATCATTGCGAATCACACGTTGTTGGTTGGTGAACCAGAAATGGTTGCGGAATAATATTAGAAAATCAGTTTAGACGGAGGGAGGGGGTAAGAGGGTATTGTACCATAGGCGGGCATCATCAACAAACCTAGATTTAATATAATTAATCTAGAATTTATCAGGGACAGGGGGTTGGGTTAAGTAATATTGCTCAGCATCTTCGAGGAACTCCTCAGGGTGTGTTGGGGACAAAGTACCGTTGTAGGTGGAGAGTTTGGTGAAGTCAAAATTGATGCCAGAAACATTTGAAAGTGTGTTGTTAGTGTGAGTGGAAATCTTATTGTTTGGAATGGTATTACTAAATTGAGGGGCTGAAAAACTAGAAGTATTAAGGGGAACTGAAAACTGGGCGGGGACTGAGTTGGACATGGTAGTTGAAGTCAAAATATTATTGAATGATGTCTGGGGTATGAGTTGGGAATTATTTTGAACGGTGGGGGAAAGAAGCCGAATTTTGTATTTTGTTTTCAAGAGCAGCTAACCTAGCACCCTGACCTTCATTGAGACTTATTCGGTCGCTTAAAGTCTTGAGGGTATCCTTAAGGGATTGCTGGGCAATATTCGCATTCTTTTGTGAGTCCCGGGTCCGTTGTTCTAGGGATATATCGTTCTGAATTGTTATAAGGTCTTTATTAAAGGAGGACTGAAAATGAGTAAACTTCGCACGGACATCTGTGTCGTTATCATCGATATGGGAACATAACTCGTCTATTCGAGTATCTAACTCACTGAACTTCCGTGAAATAGTTTCGAGTTGGGCTTTGAAGACATCATTCATATTATCAACTAGTTGGGCCAACGATTCTAAAGAAAGGGGCGGATTCGAAGGGAAAGATTGATTTGCTTCGTCAGGACCGGATATCGTTAAGTCAAAATCGGTAGCGAGAAGAATGGGGGAAGGGTATGTACAAGAAGGATCGTACCTAAGTGGGAGTCGTGTGATACGTTTACCCACACCCCTCATAAGACAGTTATCAGGGACAAGTGATTAGTACCAGTTGCACAGTTATAATAAAATATTTATTTCTCAGAAGAATAAAGAAAAGATTATAATTTATAATATTAATTGGGAAACCATCAGAGGACAGATATATAATAAATGAAAATAATACGTAAGTCGCACTTTAATGGAGGGGGGTTTGTAATGTCACACTTTAATAAAAAGAAAAAAAAATTTAAGTCGAATAATAATCTGTTGAGCGATGAAATAATAATTTAATTTAATACCATATATAAAGTGTATAATGAAAACAACTAAAGTTAATAACAATAATTCTGAGTGTTGAAGCACCATACTAAACCAGAGAGAAATTAATAAATAATAATTTAACGTAGTATGTAATATGAGACTAACAATACAATAGCTTAGTGAACACTAATAAATTCACTAAAAGAATACTATTCCTTATTAATTGAAACAATTAAGCGTTTTACTCCATGGTGAATACAATGATACGCATAAGAATATTAAGCTACTATAAATAGTAATAATTGTCCAAGTGGAACTAAGGGAAGCAATCTATAATAATAATGTTAATATTATCTATATGATAATACTAAGTTATATAACCAACAGTACAGAGTTAGCAATACAGTGGTTCTACCTGATACCTTTTATGTAACAGGGAATTATAATAATCTAATATTTTATAATAGACAACTTTAAATGATAATTGAATGGAAATTTTGTCCTCAGACAGAATTAGTAATATAATAATCAAATTAACTACGTTATACGTGACAATAAAATAATATGGGAATTTGATTTCAGAAATAATAACAGTATATGTGATTTAAAACAATATAATAGGTTTGAACCAAAGTCACAGAAAATACTTTAATTTACTTTGTAATATAATAATAGTGGGGCCCTGGGTGGAGCAAAGCGACCTAAAACACAACAGCCTTCTTGCCTCAGCACTGTAGCAGTAGTCGTCGAGATTTCTATTAGGGGAAAACATATCTTAGGGATCATAACGGGACAGGGAAAAATTATTTTGTACATTTTAAAATTATAATGGTGAGACCTCTTGCCAGAGGAAAAGAAAAATAGAATTGATTTCACAGATGAAAAGAAAAATTGTTTTTTTTTTTTATATAACGGGTATAATATTTTAACTCTAAATAGGATTTTATTAAATATTCTGGTTTAATTTTGTTATAATAATAATGATAATAATATTTGAACAGTTGTCTGTTATGTCTACCAAGTAATAACAGTTCTATGACACTTAGCATATAATATAAGGATTTCTTATATAGGTTATAATATAATAATTTGACCATGTGGTCTTGGGAAAAATCTAATAGATGGCCCAGCACCTTTAGCATATAATAATAATTTGACCATGTGGTCTTACCATGTGGTTGCCATAAGAAGATTTATACTTTTTTTTTATATATATTAATATTTGCCATTTTATAATAAGAGGTTGATATTTTAACAATTTTAAGTTTTACAGTTTTATTAAGGGGACAGAGAGAGAAAAAGAAAAAAAATTGTTAGTTATACAGGGGATTTTTTGGACACGAGGACCTGTCACGGTCACCATATGTGAGATTATAGAGTTTTTAAGGCCCTATATACCACCCACAATGTAAAGGGAACACTTACGTCGTGACCTGCAGGCCGCACCGCGTGTTGACCCGAAGGCCAAGTCGGTGGAACTTGCAGGCCTTTATACACGCAGTGGGAAATGAATCCCAAAGATTTATTTAAAAAGGGGAAAAAGTAAAAATAATATTAATAAAAAAAAAAATGTGACAAAGTATAAGGTAATCACGTGGTTATATTTTACACGGTTATAAGTAAATGTTGTGTTTTAAACAACATGAATAAAATAATATAACATTAGGTACATGGCAATTACAATTCAAAAAATATATAATATTTGGCACATGGCAAAGTGCATAAAATACAGGGAAAAAAATATATGATAATTTGGCACGTGGCAAAGTGCATAAAATGCAGGGAAAAAAAATATATAATATTTGGCACATGGCAAAATTATAAGGAAAGTAATAGAGAAAAATACAAGAAATAATGCTACGGCTCCGACAAGCGGTTACCGGCATGGAATGATAATCATACGTCGGTATGACACATTATACTTTTATATGTATTAAGGGAAAAGACCCACGGCTCCGCGTGACGGTTACCGGGCTACCTCTTAGGAAAAAATGGAGCATAAGTAGAAATAAGTTGTAGTGATACATAATCAAAATGAAAAAAGGGAAAAATAATACTTGATTATCTCGGGGCACCGTTGAGGAGAACCGGAGTGTAAAAAAAACAGTGGTGATACATAATCAAAATGAAAAAACAAGGGGAAGTTGGGGGAAAATAATACTTGACGACTGCTGGTGGCTTGAGATGTTGGTAACCGGTGGCTGCGATGAGCTGGCCACGTGGGCCGTCGATACCTTATAGTCGTACCTAATCGACACGGAACATCTGCACCGGTTACGTTGAAGACGGTTGTGGATGTTAGCCGTCAGATAGTCGACTTAGCCCATCATGGTGTCGGTGAACATCAATGAAAGAAGAAAATACAGGAACACCAAAATGTTGACCGCGTGGTTTTTGACGTTGACAGTTGACAGACGGATCGGCAGACTTGACCAGTGAGACGTGCACTAAAGTCAGTGGTCATGAAAAGAGTGTCGAGACGTCGGCAGACGGCTCGGCTTGCCGGTGACCGTTGTCGAAATGTTGATAGAGTGGTAAGTGTGCAGTGTCGCTTTTTGCGGGGATTTACAATATTACTGGCTTCAGATGTCTTGTCAGCATGTACCAGCGGACGTGACTAGTGATGTGCGCAAAATCACGTCGCCGTTACTTTGTCACCGCGACAACAGTGTCGCTGTTAGTCACTGCGACGATTGCGAAAATTAAGCGCGTTACACACTATCTGATTTGGTCGGGCAGACAGGATAATTTGGTCGGGTCAGACATCATGTCAGGTCGTGTGTAGACGTGTCGTCTGACTTTAATCCTGTCGGGTCTTGTCAGGTGGCCATACCATCTGATCGCCTGACCGACCGACCAAATCATATAGTGTGTAGCTCTGTCGGGCGGATTTCAGTTGGTTTATTGAGGTTAACATGATAACACGTCTGTACCTAGTATCTACCTCCAGTTAATTTCAAAATTAGTTAATACATTAATTCGTTGATTCGTTAATTCGTTAATACATTTTACAATGGCTGCTGTTTTAACAGAACGAGAAGTGATTTCGGATTTTTTAGAACTGTACAAATCTTTTACATGTTTATGGGATATTACTTGTAAGCAGTACAGTAACAGGGATGCAAGAAACCAGGCGCTTGAGGTATTAAAAGAAAAGTTAAAAATAATAGACAATGACGCTAGTATCGCAACAGTAAAAAAGAAAATTGAGAATATGAGAGCTGCATACAAAAGAGAATTTAAAAAGGTAAACAAATCAATTATGTTTAAAAGTAGGTAATTTTAATATTCATTATTTATTATTATTTAAAACAATAAAGACAAAAATTGTCTAAGGTAGTAAGGTTAATACTTTATAAATAAGAAAATTAATAATTTATATCAATAAATGAAAACTCAATTATTTATAAAAGAAATAATTATATATAATGAATTTAAATTATGTCAAAGAAAAGCCATAGGCATAATAACTTTGACTTAAAAATAAATATATATATAAAAATTATAATTGTATAGGTACACACACAAAAATATACAGCTATTTAATACAAACCACTATAATATCCTAATATAGTATTGCACATTATTATTTATAATTTAACTTGCAGGTACAAGATAGTAAAAGAAGTGGTGCTGGTCTAAAAGATATTTATGTGCCATCTTTATGGTATTTTGAATACCTAACATTTCTAAATGAAAAAGAAAACTCAAATATAAGTGGAATTGACACTATCGATTTCAGTGGTGATGATGAGGTAATGATTTAATTTTTTTATTTATTTATTAAAAATTAAAACAATATCACATAATACATTTAACTAGGTAACATTATCTTAATTTATATTCATTGAAAATACCTATATTATATTGTATTATTAATTTGTATAATGTAACATAAACTATGTATCATTGATAAAAAATATATCTTATGTTAGATTACTGAAAAATACTTAATTATAAGTACTATTTGTTGTATATATAATATATAATATAATACAATACAATTTGTACCTATAAATATAATAATAAATAATAATATATATATAATTATATTATTATTATGATAAATAAATAATAATAATAATAATAATATATATTTATAGGTACAAATTTTATTATATTAAATGATTATTATAAATATATAATTTTTATATATATAAAATATAAATTATTATAATAAAAAAAATATTATATACATAATATATATATAATAATATATTATATCATATATTATACATTTATAGGTACAAATTTAAGACTACAGACTAAATGTTTACATTAATTTCAAAAAAAAATATATATATTTTACTACAAATTTTAGTCTCCCAATACATTTATCATCTTTTCTTGGAAATCTACACTGCCTATGCCATTAAAATAATCTTTGAATGTGTTCCTGACGGTTTTGCCTTCTTCTGTATTTGATTGGTTACATTGATTTACATCTAACAATGTTTGTTCCTGCCGCCAAACACCTCCTCGGAGTGTAGCACTTTCAAAATCTTCTCTGTCTACACAGTTATTTGTTATGTAATTTTTTGACTTTTTGCTTAAAAAATTATGCAGAGCGCAACATGCTAGAATTATTATATCAATATTTTTAACGTCAACCATTATGGGCTTTTTAAACAATCGAAAACGCGATGATAAAATTCCAAAAGCATTTTCAACTACTCTTCTCGCGCGTGATAGTCTGTAGTTAAAAATGCGCTTGTCATGTGTTAAGTTTTTTTGAGTAAATGGTTTTAAAATGTGTTTAGATATCGCAAATGCACTATCACCTAAGAAAACATACGGTACTTGTGTATCTGTATTAGGAAGCAACTTAGGTTGTGGTAGATTTAGTTCTCCTGAAGTTAGTTTTTTATAAAATGTTGTATGTTTTAAAACACCACCATCGGAAACACTCCCATTTACACCAGTATGAACATACATAAATCTGTAGTCAGCTGTAACAACTGCAAATAAAACAACACTGAATGTACCCTTATAGTTATAATATAGAGATCCAGTTCCTGGTGGTTTATTGATTAGGACATGCTTTCCGTCCATTGCGCCTACACAATTATTAAACTGCCACTGGGTTTCAAATTGTTTCGCCTGTTCTAACCATTCAATTTCTGTTGTAGGTATCTGAAACACAAAGCATTGTAAGTGAATCATCAACTACATTGGGTAAAAAACGACGTGGTACAAAGTTGCAACAACAACAAGAAAGTTTAATTGAAAGCGCACAACTTTTAATGTCTAAAGTAGATAGCCCAGAGGACATATATGGGAAAACTATTGGTATGCAGCTAATAGAAATGACAAAAACTCAAAAATGTATTGCTGAAAAGTTGATTTCAGAAGTTATTTTTTACGGAAAATTGGAGAAATTGACTTTAAGTTCATCAATTTCATTAAGCGGCTATGCTAATTCTTATAACTATTCAACACCATCACCTAGTTCTACAATGATTTCTTTGCATTCAGACACTTCTCATACTTCAACAGTAACAACCATACTAAGTCCTACATCAAATGAAATACCAAATGATCCAAATAATATACAACATTCATATAATGTGAATGAATTTTTATTGTTCAAGAATCTGTAATAATAATATAATATTTATAATAATATAACTTGAATAAGAATAAAACATTTCAATTTATAAAAATGTATTGTTGTTATTTTTTTATCTGCCATATTAATAAAGAAATAATTAAGACATCTCATTTATTTTTATTAATATTTACACTATTTCTTATCTAATATTATTCATCGTATTTATTATTATATTATTATTATAATAAATAAGTGCTTTAAACATTGTATTTATACATATATATATATATATATATATATAAATATATTACTGTGTAAATTTAATATTTTACAAGTAATTGTTGATTAAACTGGTAAATTTTTTAATTTATAAAAAAAATTGTTCTTACCTTTAAAAAATTTCTCAGCACTTTAAAAATAGCATGGCACGTTTCTGGTATTATTTTTGACAGTAACTGTGGTAAAATTGCAGTACTGAATTTTAAATCATTATATTCTCTGCCTGATGCCAGATATCTTAGTGTTGCAACAAGTCTTTCTTCGGCACTGACAGCTTCTCTCAAATGTGTATTTTGTTTAGTGATAAACGGACTTACTAAATTTAGTAATTCATCGAAACAATTGTAATCCATTCTTAAATAGGTACGAAAATCATCACCATCCAATTATTTTAGTAATGTCATGTGGCTGAATTTTCTTCGTTCAATTAACCATTTTTTTGCCCACATTCTTCGTTTTTTCTTTTCTTCCGTCAATGACAATGATAATGCTGTTAGACAAATTCCCAATTTTTGTTGGTTAGATAACGGAGCCATGATAGATCGTGGTTTGTGTATAGACCTGATAATAATCTATTGTGGAGTAAGGAGTTGTTTTGACCACGAATTTAAAATAAATTAATATTACAAAAAATTAATATAATTAATACACTCTTAAACAAATTCAACAACATGCGAACACCACAAGTAGTGCACACGAACTAGACTGACTACATCGTGTGATGGTCGTACTGTGTGTACGCAACGTCTGATTTGGTCAGAATCCTGTTGGCCCGACCAAATCAGGTAGTGTGTAACGCGCTTTAATGGTGACTAGCGACTTTGGTGACTAGACAGTGACTGGTGTTTGTTTCTAGAGGTTGGCACTGGTGTTAGATTAGTGTGAAACAGGGCACTCTATTTTTTTTTTTATAACAAGCGACAAGCTAAATGGCCGAAATTCTCTTATCTAATGTTTACCTAACCATATCTTAAATCTTGATGTTTACCACGGCTAATAATAATAATAATAACAGACTAATAATCCGTGGCTTACATTTTCATAACACTGATAAAGACATTATTGTTATCATTTTATCATATTAATTAATATTATAAAATTTAAGTTTAAAATTTAAAGTTGTTTAGTTGTATAGGTAGTTCATTATTTTAATAACTTAACTTACTTACATAACTACATAAGTCTTAAATATTATTAACTTTAAGCTTATTCAACAGTTATGCAAATTATGTAATGATTGCATGTGAATATTACATCATTACATAAGGTACCTATTTTATAAAAATTTATGCTATTGTAAAACATTTTAAAAAACAATCTGCATTAATTAATTAATAATACATACATTTATTATTATTTTTAAACTATATTTAAAATCAATAAAATTACTTTTTATTTTATACTAATAATAATTAGTAATAATAACTAATATTTCACATTTTAAACAACTTATAATTGTGATTCAAAAATAAAATTTGGTTCACTTTATTGGGTTTAAGACGATTACGGCGTTCACTAATGACAAAACTTGCTTTTGAAAACACTCGTTCACATGGAACAGATGATCCTACCACACAACATTTTTCTTTAACAATTGTACTTAAATTAGGGTAATTGTAACTGTTATCCCTCCACCAACTAAACGAATCACTTGTTCGTGGTAATGTTGTCATCAATGTACCTATTTACTTCAATGATCGCTTTTGACGTATTTGTTCCCTGAGGTGTTATTGCTGAAGTCATTGAATCAAAATTATTCCATATACAACATTTATCTCTTTCTTCAACTGGATCTGCAGAGGGAACTGCAGGTAATGTTTCAGTGTTATTTGAGTTATTTCTTATATGTTGTGCAACTGCGTTTATTACTTTTGTTTTTGTTTGATCTCCTAACGATTTGGTTAAAGCATAATGTTTGAATTTTGGATCCAAGAACCTTGCCATTCTTAAGGTATTGCTCGTTTCTAAATCAGAGAATCGATAATTGATGCCATCTTGTAGAACTTTAATAGTTCCTTTCACTGAAGAATCAAAAGGCTTATTTTTCAATTTTTCACATACATCAGCTAATCCTTTGCTCAAAACAATAACGATAGAAGCACACATATAGTTCTCTCCACTTACTAATTTTGTGACTTCATCAAATGGTTTGAGTACAAGACACAACTCTTTACATATCTTCCATTCTTCAGATGAAAGTATATGTAAATCTGCATCTATTATTGCTAGAGTTGCCTTTACAGTGGTTTCCAATTCAACAAACCGATTCAACATATGAAATGTGGAATTCCAACGTGTGGCTACATCTTGCAGTAGTTTTTTTGGTGTTGCCCCTGAGTTATCCTGGTAAAGCATCAGTTGGTGGTTAGCATTTGAATTTCGCTTAAAATGCCCGACAATCGTCTTCACAGCATTTATTAAATTTGATTGTGTTTTTAATGCTTCTTGCACAATCAAATTTAAGCTGTGGGCAAAGCACCCAAAATGTTTTAATTCTAGTGTACTTATTGCACCTTTTATATTAGCAGCATTATCAGACACTACAGGTACAATTTTATCCTTTATTTGCCATTGGATGATTATGCTTAAGTTCAAACTTGTGTGTTTTTCAGTAAAAGGAGCACATTGAAGTAATACTGATTTTAAATTGAAATTCGGATCGACATAATGAGCAGTAACAGCTAAAAAACTTGTATTGTTTATAGAAGTCCAGCAGTCAGTGGTCAAGCAAACCGATAAGGCTTCTTCCTGAACTTTTATTTTGGTTTCATTAAATAACTTTTCATAAGCAAATGGCAATGAAGTTTTTAATAGCTTATGCCTACTTGGTAGTTTATAAGCAGGGTTTAACAAATGAAAAAATTGTTTAAACCCTTCATTTTCAGTTAAACTAAAAGGTTGACAATCTAAATATATTAATTTTAATAAAATATCATCCAACTGACTTTGATATGTATTGGTCATTTTTCTTGGTATATAATTTAGCAAAGTATTTGTTGTTTTACGTTTTTTAATTATGTGATTTGAAGACTCTACGGTTTCAGAGGAAGGGTTGTCAACATTTTCTTCCACAATTAATGTAGAAGGATTTACTTGACGTATACTTATAGTTGGCATGGATTGTAATCCTAGAGTAGTAGCCTAACATAATATAAGACAATAATACAATAAGTTAATCTAGTTTCTGCAGTCAACATAATTAAAATAAAGGAAATTAATTTATACTTAGTCGTCGTCACACAAAAAGTAACAAAGTGAAATAATTAAATAATTATGGAGTCATACTAATTTCAAAATAAAACCTTAAACATTTTCACTTGGTCACTTTTTGCGTGATGACAATTTAATGGTAATAATTACTTGTGCACTATTTGAAGTACTTGGTTGGTTAATTTCATCATCTACTTCAGGTTGTAAATTTATTAAAGGATGTTTTCTTTCAATGTGCTTTTTCTAAATTTGACATAGTTGTCTTATGAGAAATTTTAGTTTTACATATGTCACATTTTGCATAATGCTCATCAACATATGTAAAATATCTCCACATATCACTTATGAGTTTTCTTGAGTTACTCATTTCGAAAAAGTTCTTTTTAACTTATTAACAATAGAACAAGATCACTCAGTAAATAGACACTATATTAAGTTCTAAAACACTTTGAATGATAACTGATTTAAATTAGTATAAATGTGTGGCTAATGCCTATAAAATATGTAATTGAATTGGGAATTTCGAAAAGGGCCCATCTCGAATTTTTACAAAAAAAGATTTCAGAAAACTTAATGAATCGCTTTTCCAATAAAATTTCACTTCAAGAATAATATATTACAAGAGCTTAACATTAAATAATAGTCTGTCATTTTAGAAAAAAAAAAATGGTTCAATAAAAACAAAATTAAAAAGACAATCAGTTTTTTTGAGTTTCCTAAAAAAATTTAATTTTCTGATGTGAGCCCTTTTTGAAATTCCCAATTCAATTGAATATTAAGTTATGCAGTTTATGAGGATTTTCCGAATTTAATTGTTTATTTATAACACAGCACTAATAAGTAATAATGATATTTTATTTTTATTTCGATAGAAAAGTACCAACAATGTATCGTAAATGTAGCCTGTGGGGATCGCAAAAAAAAACACTGGTACACAACCAAAAACAAATAATAAAATAAATTATTATAATATCATAGTTTTAAGTCACAAGTGGTACATGCATTTTCCAATAAAAAAAAGTTGGGTAAGTGGATGTCGCTCTGCTGTACAGTAGGTTACAAGTGGGTTACTGTAATGGATGGAATTAAATTTAAATTCAATGATATAATATTATTGTATGCGAAAAACGATTCTGATTGGAGACGGTTTGTCTGTCTAGGATATATTAAAGATTATTAAAAATTTTCAAATCTTAGATTTTAAAAATAAAATTGTTCATGAATTTCTAGCTTAAAATGATTTGCGAAATTTTGTGATTTTTACGTATGTTGTCAAAATTCAAACTTTAAATGCTTGTAAAAAAAAATATAACAGTGCATTCCTTTTATTTTTCAACTGCTATTGTAAAAATGTGTTAGGAGCTTTTCTACCCGACAAATAAATATTTATCGATATTTATAGAAAAAAAAACTAAAAAAGTTGAAAAATTAAAATGTCAGTAAACAGCTCAAAACAAATCTAAATATTTTGAAAATTTTATCAAATATAGAAAATGCCTATATAAACATTCAGTGAAAATTTCAAGTATCTGCGGCCATTTGTTTTAGAGTTACACCAAAATAAGAAAATCGCTAAATGTGAAATCCAATGTTGTAAAAATTTAAATTTCAAATGCTCATAAAAATGTAATTTGAATTTTCGTTGGACTTTTTATTTGTGATAAAGATTGATAAACTTGTAAGGAATCTTGTATTAAAATTTCAAATCTTAGATTTAAAAAGAAAATTTATTATGAATTTCTAGCTTAAATTAATTTGTGAATTTTTGTGATTTTTACGTATTTTATCAAAATTCAAACTTTGAATGCTTATAAAAAAAATTGTGACTATGAATTTATTTAATTTTTCAACTGCTATTGTAACAATATGTTAAGAGCCTTGTATTAAATTTTCAAGCTTTTCTGCCTAACAAATAAATTATTATCGATATTAATTTTAAAAAAACTAATAATGATCGAAAATTGCAAATACCTATGAGGCTATTAATAGTTCACCTTAAGTCGAACATTTTTGAAAATTGCATGGTGGATAGAATATACTTTTATAAACATTCGGTGAAATTTTCATGTATCTATGGTAATTTGTTTTAAAGTTACATCAAAAACCAAAATCGATTTTGTCGAAAACTGATTGTTCGTAAAATTTCCCATTTTTCCCTTAATTTTTAGTTTGTTTTTCTCGATTATTTAGAAAAGTATTAAGAATTTTTTACTTTTGACCCCCCTCCCCCAAAGTACCAACTAGATTCACTTTCTGATCAAACGAGGTATTGAAGTCAAAAATCGAAGCACTTGTACTGCCCCAAAACGTGATGAGGATAACCATGATATTATATTATGTTATCATATTCATATCATTGGTATTGCATTTTGGACTTTGGTATATACATAAAAAATACGAAGTCGCACGACAGTACGACATGGTGTAGTCACTGTAGTGTAGTGTGAAACAGGCTGTTGTCGCGGTGACAAACTAAACAGCGATGTGATTTTACTCTAACTATGATGGTTATTGGTCACTGAGTAACTTAAATATATATTACGCAAAACAAATGGTGAATTGGTGACCAGTCACCATTAAAAGTCACAGTGACTTTATAGTAGCTGTCACCATTGTCGCGGTGACCAAATTTTGTCACTGTTAACCATCTCTAGACGTGACCGTATCGCCGACAGCGCAGGTAACCACAGCTGCCGAGCCAAGTCGCCGGACATTACGTTGAAGAGGGGTTGGGGGACAGTGCTTATCTAACATGACTATTGTTCGTAAATCGCAACGCGCTATTGTACCATTAGGAAAACCATTAAAGTAATGGTCACGGACCTATAATATGATAATATAATTATTGTGGGAAAGGTGTGTTCAATGTATAAGAATATTAATAGAGGCCTAAAATTCTGTGACGTTACAAAGTTGAAATTTAAAGAATTGTTAGTCTTCAAAATCTCCAATAAATATTAGGGTTAAATCAATATCTTATCGTGTTATTATCTTAATAGTGGTATAAAATTGTATATTGTAATATAATATGTAGCGGGATACCCGAACGACTGTTATCGGTGTGCTTATATACGGTAGGTGACCAGTTAGTTAGTACTCCGTCGTCCGGCGTAGTCGGCACTAGACTGTAACCCGTTATCTATCCCGAATTATTGTACCTACTCTTTAGTGCGAGTGTCGTTGGACTTTTTTTTTATAAGTTGTATTTTCTGCACCAGGTGATCCTGATAGTGGCAGGATACTGGTGGCAGTGTATTATTAATTTAATTTTTTTTGTGAATATTATTATTTTTAATAAATGATTGTGTTATGCCGCTGCCACAATAATTAATTGTAATTTGTGCCTAATTAATGCCCTCTATTAAAGACTACTACAAATATAACGTATAGGACTATAGACTATAGATTATCAATAAATGTATTAACATTACCACTCAGAATATGAAACTGGATTAAGCATTCTATGATGACATATAAATTATCAGTATAATAATTAAACATGATTATTGTATTCAGTGTCATATTTTATTATTTAGCACCTTTTTTGGCCAGAACACAAGAGATTTATAGTAGGTATCAACCTAAGAATTACAGGCCATGAATAAAAGAAATTTTTCACTTTGGGAAAAAACCAAAATACAATAATAAGTAGATATAATCTGTCTTGCGTTAATACATAATTATACTAACATAATTATATATTAAATTGAAGGTATTTAAAAATTGATAGATAATTAAACTATACATATTCTCAAATTTTAAATAATGATGGTGATGAATAAAAATATAATTTTTTTATGATCCCAACAAGAGATATACAGTACCTTAGTCAGTTTAAAACAAATTCAAATATTTCTTGACGATAACAAGAACAACCAGTTGATAATAATTCAAACGCACTAACTATAATAACTTAAAATTATCAACTTGATTGAAATAATGAAATAATTAGACTGTCTGATGACAGATATGTATTTTTATTTAATTTTTAAGTTTTTTACTGTCATATAAAAATTATAAAGTTAAAAGTGACAAGTGTTATCAATTATCAGATTATCAACAAACAACCACAGTTAGAATTTTTTTTTCTTTTATTTATTTAATAACTACAAGTTTTTCAGTGGTATTTTAATTCATCAAATTAATTCGTTGACGAATAACGGATAATGGGCAATAGCTAATATTTTAGTATTTAGAAAACATTAAATAATTTTAAGGTTATAAAATATTATAATATTATCTATAGATAAAATAATTTGATATTACAAAACACTATTATCACGGTCTTGGTCCGTGGATTATAATCTAAAATTCTAAACTCTTCGTTTCTCAGATAAGAAATGCAATTACATCATTAATAAAAATAATCAGTAATTGGTTATAATATCAAACGATATACGGATATACCATTATACGTTTCGTACTAACTACTGTATACTTTAATAAATTTATAATTCGATACAGATTATTAAGGTCATACACTTTTAATATTATTTACTGTTGACATTTTATAATTAACGCCAATATTCAGATGTTCATAGCTCCTTCAATTATTAACACATTAATGTAAACGACTCGTCAAAATTCATTAAAAATTAATCTGAACACGAATCATATTTTAAAAATATAGGTTGCCATTTGAATTTTAAAAGTTACCCTTCGAAACTACCCACCCTAATTAATAAAAAATATAATTAAAATCAAATTAGTATAGATTATATGATTCAAAAAGGTTTTCACATAGGTAATTTTTCCGAAATTTAAATATATCATGCTGAAATCTGCTGTCACATGAAATTTGGAACACCCTGTATGTGTAATGTACATTACAATGAGAGTGAGGCAGTAAAAACTGGCTGAAAAACCAAGAGACAAAAAAAATTAATAAAACAAAAAAAAAAAATTGCCAAATTAGTAGTAACATAAGTAGATTATAGAATTATAAATAACACCTACAAACCTTTGAAAATATATTAATTTTTATTGTTTTTTCTGTTTGACTGAAATATTTTTTAGTTTTTTTTTTATTTATTTAAGTAATTTATAATCTATACAACATTATGTACAATGAGAAAATTTGATAGTTAATATAATATTAAGTAACAGAATTTAACATTTGTGGGCAGGCACTCAACAGCACCTCCCAACTGACTGAAATATTTAAAATTTAAATGATGTGTTTGTGCCTGTACTGGCTGTACTCTATATGTAGCCACGCAGGTAACTGTATTTTGTACATATTACATTATAGTTATTTAGTTATTTTTTCCTGTTTAACTGACAATACCTTGTATACTGTTGAGTTCTGATCATCATAACTTATAACTTAAATTATTGATCGGAGTATTACCAATTAGTAATTAATAATTATTACTTATTAATTATTAGCCATTGATTTTATATTATATAATTATAATATAATATAATATAATAATTATTAGTATCGGGATTCTTGACTCTTGAGTATCTACAAAAAACATCAGAAATATACACTAGATAGCGACATAGGACATAGTACTTTTGATAAGAACATTTGACGGTCTTCTTATCATTCGTCTTTCGGCAACCAGTATATCTTTAATCATGATGTTGACTAAAGACCTTCATGATTTCTCTGCGGACAACGTCATTTGCGAGTTTGTCCATCTTGGCTTTCCGTGATTCATCTGTGGATGGCGAGTCCTGGACCCTCCTTTTTGGGGTCGGGTTCGTTGCAACGTCCGACTCCATATCACTCTCAGAGCTATTGGCTCCCTCGCATAGACGGAGTACTTTTCTGGATCGTTTAGTCCTTAAGCGTCTGCTTGCGTCATTGACCATAGCACCACATTCATTGCCGCCTGTGTTTGGCAAAATCTACAGGGTTACCACCCCCTCGTAGTCTTGGTACGTCCGTATCGTAAATTCCAACTGTCCGATCCATTTCCGTTAGCGCATATCCTAGTGCATGATGATGATGACCGTCAGGACGAGCACCACTCCCGACAGCCGGTTCCTGGGGTTCGATCCTCCCAGTAGGAGGTACCCAAGACGGTTTTATTGTTTTCTCTGATGTTTTCATGGTTAATAAGGTTAAGGGAGGCTGCCCCTGGTAGCCCTACACCCTCCGGCCGTCGGCAGGCTAGTTCGACGGTTGCGTTCGGTCCATGCCTACTGGTTAGTCAGGTGCGGGGTCGGCCTGCCCCGGATGAGGGTTAGTGTGAAAGCCTCTTAGCGACTGAACAAGTCCAGCCTGACAGGGTCACCAAAACAAGGTGGGCTTTCGTCGACACCAAAATAATGGATTAGGTTTCATTCAATTTCCGGTTTTTATATTTTATTTACGATGGAGGTTACTAATGAAGGTATGTATTAGAGTTTATGTTTCATAATAATAATTTTAACCACCCATTTAATAGTATTATAAATAATCAATGCTTAATTATACGTGTAATTTTAAATATTTTAAATTGAATGGTAGTTTTAAAAAAATAGTCAAAACTGACCTCCATAAATAGTATGCCAAATTTTTAAACAGTTCATAAAATTTCATTTTATGTATATTTTGTTTGCTCTTCGTTGCTTCTATTAAAATAATTATCATTTTTGTCAGGTGTTATGCGTAGAGAATTATTTGAATTTTTAAGAAAAAATGGAAATATAAGACCACTGGATGCCCAATCTCGAAAAATCATAATTGAATATGTAGCAAATAAGTTAAATGTACGCAGTATTCAAACAAATATTCCTTCGGTCATTTTTACTTTTTTATCAAGCCTTCAAAAAAAATGGAAAGATTGTGGTCGCAGTGCAAATAAATTGTATTTAAAATTGCCGGATACTAAATTAATGTTTTCTTTTTAAAAAAATGGGCCTAATAATACTATGACTGAAGGCCGCGGTCGTCCAAAAAAAAAACAGATTCAAGAAAGCTGAGAAAAAACAAAAAAATAGAAAGGTTCAACATTTGTTAGACTCGCATAGTTCTCAGCAGCATTTGCTTCTCGTCTAAGCTTACACCGTTCTGGTAAAAGGCATGCTTTGTCAGTTATTGAAGAAGTGCCGGAAAAAACACCAACTCGAGCTCATAAATTTAAAAAAGCATATAAAATGTCCATGCGTAAGTCTAATAATAATAAAATGTTTTCTCCAGAAGATGCGTTGGCTATTATTGTAGATTTAAACTTGACCAAGCAACAATATATGACATTACGCCAACGACTAAAAGAGAAAGAAGTGTATGTTTTTCTTTCTTACGATGTTATAAAAAGTGTTACTACTTAAGTAAATAAATATGTTTTTGAATAATAGGTGAATATATCTGCAGATACAGCGGTTGCTTATACTGAATATTTTAGGGACGTAGTCACTAAAATAATGAACCACGACAACCTAATGATCGGCAATGAACACGATATTGTGGAAGTAGATGAGACGTATCTGTTCAAAGCTAAATACAACGCTGGGCGTGTTATGGCATGGAATGCTGTGTGGTTATTTGGTAATTGATAATAACGATCATAAATCATAAATTAATAATTTGTGAGATAATAAATACAGAAATTTGTAATATAATTATTAAGGTAGTATAAGTCGTACTACCAAAGATACCTAACCTAAAGATAAGCAGTGGGAAGGAGTTCGGCCACCAAACCAAGAACCAATTCGCTACCACACACAGCATACAGAAAGATCGTGGAGGAAATTAAAACGCATCTTAACAAGATTCAATTGCAAGCGGGTAGCGGATTCGTACATGGCGAATGGATGTATCGAACCAATATACTAAATCGCCTTTCTAAAACCAGCGACCGTTTCAAAAGGTTCATGAGCGACGTTGCAAGGGCATATCCGGGTATTGGATACGAACCAATGAAACGGGACATTGACGATTGTCACTGTCCAGAATGCTAGAGGTACCTTGATAAAACGGCTTTAATGTGATAAAACACATTTAAAACATCTCTTTTCAGGTTACGTCATATCCACTCATATCATATATGAGCATGTAAATTATGATTAACTTATAATATTAGTACTTTATGTACACAGATAACTTCCACGTTCCGCCACTGCGTGATTAGCACACTCATTTAAAACGGCCCTTCTTAGGCCCACCACATTTTTAAGTTCAAATAATTATATCATATTAAATGAATATATAATTATTATATATTTAAAAAAATATGATATAAGAAATTAAAATATACAATATAATTATTGAATACAACAACAATTATAGTTGTCTAATATATTTAATAAAATAAATAATATACATTAGGTGGCCAATTATAATTTTTTTTTTTTTTAAATAAATTAAAGTTATTTTTAAAGCCTTACTTTTTGAATGAAAAAGGAAAGTAATATAATATTATTATTATACTAATATTATAAGTCATGAAAATAATTACAAGTAACGCGAATGTAATTTAAATAAAAATATTTAATGTAGGTATAACGACTAAAGAATACCGTATTTTATTACGTTTTAATAATAATAGTAATTAATTAAAAATTGAAAAATCAAAAATCCGACTACCGGATGTTTTTCTAATATGGTATACGAATAAAAAACCTCTTAGACGTTTTTCGATATTTCGACATTTTTTCACGGACCCAAAAGCCATGTGAAAAGTTGATATTATAACAATAATAATATACACAATTTTATGTTGAAATATTAATTTGGATTTAATTTGATCTCGTAGTATAAAATTATTATTGTGGTATATAAAATAATTGTTATTGCAACACTGCGTAGTATTGCTGTAGTGATAATATTGTGGCAGTGATATGGACTTAGACATTTTTTCACGTTTTTTTCTCCGGACCCAAAAGCCAGAGTTCAACCCCAGATCTGAACCCAAAATCTATTAAAATAGATTTTGAGCAATCTTTTATTTCGGCGTTCAAACAAATTTTTCCTAATGCACATATAAGTGGATGTTATTTTCATTTTGGCCAGTGTGTATGGCGTAAAGTACAATCTACTGGGTTACAAAAGAAATATGCAGAAGACTATGACACGGCCTCGATGGTACAGGCGGCAGTGGTGATCCGCGGAAGGCCGGTCGCTGTGGTGGTGACGAAAACGAAACACAGTCACTATTTGGTGGTATCGTCTTAACAAGACGTTTTATTGATTTAAGACACAAATAACACTAATACGCGCATACGGTGTCAAGCGTTGTTTAATGTTGATGCAATAACGTAGTTTTGTATCGTTCGGTCGTGGTTGTTCTTGTCCGTAGGTGAGAGGTAAATGTCGGTACGACGGTAAGTGAACGAGAGAGAGTCGCCGGCCGGTACTCGTCAACCCGACCTGTCTTCCCGTCACGCCTTGAGAATTTCGGCAAGTTGGGGACAGTCGCGCTGTCGTATCCCGTGGTGGCAAATGTTGACAAAAGTGTAGACCAAGTCGCAACGGTGCCTGTACGGTGTATTGGTTGCCGTTACGTACCGTGTCAATTCAACGTTTGCTTTCCATGTTAAACAATTATGTGCTTTAGCATTTTCACCAGTCCTTGATGTAGTAGAATCTTTTAATACTATTCAAGAGTCGCAATATTTTATTGATAATGAACTACTATTTGAACCTTTAGTAGATTACTTTGAGGAAACAAGTATAGGTCGAACAGTTTGTAATAGAAGAAAATCATTATTTCCAATAGAAATGTGGAACTGTTATGATAATGTAATTAATGACAAACCTCGAACAAACAATGATGTTGAAGGTTGGCACCATGCTATCAATGCATCTTTGGAATGTCATCATACGACTTATTGGAAAATTATATCTTTTTTGAAGCAGGAAAGGGGGCTCCAAGAAGCAAAATTAGAAAATAATATTCTGGGTGAACATAATCCTACTTCTACTACTACTACTAATCCTACTAATACTTCTTTTTAAATTATTATTCTTTTCAAAAATAGTGTAAAAATGCAGTTATTGGCACCTTGATTCTGGGATTGGCACTGTATGTTATAGTTATAGGCACCTTTTTTTCCCCTTACAAAATTAGGGTTCTTGTTACTTTTTTGAAAATACCTAAGTTGATAGGTACCTAAATAATAATTTTTTTAATATATTAATGTAACCTAAATTGCAAAAGTACAACTAACTTACACATAATTGTAGGAAAACTTTTAATAAATAGGTATACAAAATTACCATTTTATGTTCCTAACTTGAAACAATTTATTATAACATTTATCTTTTTAATTCACAGTAGTTTAATAAATTTTCATAAGTTCTATTAAATACAAATAAGTAACCCTTATAAATTGCTTCTTGACATTTTAAACTGAATACAAATTAACAACATTAAAAAAAAAAAATTAACAACAGGTACTACAAATAAAAAAATATTAGTACCCAATACACATGAAGGAAGTAAGCCTACTTAAAAAATAAAAACAAAACATCAAGACTAAAATTTAAAATTGTATTGCTTTAGTGATACAATACAATGTTATACTTTAAGAGGACGTGATACCCAAAGCGTTACGCATACAACGACCGAGAGAAAGCGCTTTTAGTTGTTTTCAGGATCCGCAAGCACGCGATGTGCGTCGCGTATGCCACGCCTACGGCCTATTACTCGCAGTCGGCGGCACCGCTCAATCTGGTCTCGGGAGCGTCGGTTATTATTCGATGATTGACCATGACAGATCGCATCAATATATTAAAATACACACACATAAACGCCGCGGTATTATTTTTAATAACCGCGCGTACCCATTCGAACTATTTTTTTTTTTGAAGTTACTGCTTACCTAAATGTATGCACCAATATATAGATTGTAAAAACTGTAATATAGCATAGCTTAATTTGTAGTTATTGCACTATTACTCATTCAAATATAATACATACAGTATAAAATAATTTAATAGTACCTAAATAAATACACATTTTACGTTCAACTATTCAATATTATCTTACTTTTTTAATATGATAATAAGTAAAACCAAACATTTTTTTAAATAATAAATAATAATACCTTTAATGTACACTCGTAGATACGATAATAATGCTCTAAGAAATGTTTTTAGCTTTAGCATCCATATTCTTGTAGATTGGGTCTACCTTTACTGCCTCAAATTAACTAACTTAAAATGTATAATTGTAAATTATGTCAACAAATGTAATATAAATCGTACAAAAAAAATATACAAAAGTACACCAATATTTTAACTGCTTACCTAAATATATATTCCAATATATAGATCGTATAGAAACTGTATTATAACATCATATTCGATGGTCGTTTGTCCGTGACGGATCGCATCAATATAAAATTCACGCCACGGTATTGTTTTTAATATCTACGCGTACCAATTTGAATTATTTTTTGTAAAGTTACGGCTTACCTAAATATATGTGCCATTGTATGAGTACATAGTATAAACTACAATATATGAAAATGCAGTTTCTATTCTTCAATGTATAATAAAAATTAAAACAAAATACCAAGTTTAAGTTTAGTTTTTGTACTTTATGTAGGTATAAATAAATAATAAATACTTATTTTTTTGTTATATAATATAATATACAAATATAATATGTACAATGTGGGTCATTTGTTACCCAATTTATTATTTTTAATTTTTTTATAATTTTCTATATATTCTCTGATGTGCGCAGGTTCATATACGTCGCTTTTCAACAATCGTTTACTATATCGAGGGTCGATAATTTCCAGAAGTAAACATTCTTCGTAAAATCTATACAACAAACATTTTAGTAGTTAGCCTAAAATAATAAAACCAATTTAAAAATACATACAATTTTAATTTTTTTTCCATTGTTATACTCCAAAAAACGTCATCATAGTGTATAATTTCTAAATGTGTCCATTCAGGTGTATAAATAAAAAAATAACACTTGTGACGTTCTGTGATGTGCACTTGGCCCTGTATTTGAAAATAATAAAGATTGTCTTTCTTTAATTGATAGACACCGTTTATTTCACATATGTAAGGAAGCTACAAAAAAAAATTAATTAGTTTAATATTATTCGGTATTTAATATACACACATTTTCCAAGATCAACGCTCATACACTGTCAATTTGTTAACATATTTTACCAACAACATTTTTTTTTTTAAGTACTTAACCTTTTTTTCTTGTAAAGCTTGCTCCAAAGTGTCACTGTCTTTTACTGAATAAGGGCATTTTATTTCGGTGATTGAGTTGCTTCCAATTAAACCATCTATGATAAGTGATAACATTATATTGATACATAAAAAACACATTTATTTTATGAATGAGAATTAAGATAATATTTATGTAAATTCTGTTAGCGCTGTTAGAATATTATATAGGTACCTGGTGTTGCTGCAAAATATGGTATGAACTTATCAATAAATAGGCCGCATTTCTGAATTTCTAGACATTTTAGTGCAGTTTCTTCAGTCTGTTTACCATAAATAAGTGATTTTGAAGTAGGATTATTGTATAAAATATCATAAACCGTGGATTTGCACGATGTCTGAGGCCGCAGTTTGCAAATTCGACCAAAATTTGATGCGGTTAATATATTTCTCCTCTCAATAAACCACTTTTGACTATTCGCTTGCTGCATTGTCTCACGTTCCAATGTGTGTCTATCCGCCTCTGTCATAGTCAATGATAAAATAAATTCGTCCTTTTTTTTTATAACAGCATCTGGCAATATGTCTAATAAGGGTTCAGCCAAACCATAAAATTTGTCAGGTCCTTGAGAATTTTTTTTTTTTAAATATTTTCCCGATGATTTATAAAGTGCTCTTCGCATTTTTAAATTTCTTCGTTTGTCTGAAGTATATTTAAGAAATTTTTTCGCTATAATTCCTAAAAAAAACAAGATTAGATAGAAAAAGTCGCGATTGCCTGTTCACTATTTCAGGATTTTTTTCTAGAATTTATTTCATAAATAACACGTTACATCTATATTATTTTATACTATAATGTATAATGTATAATGTAGTATTATGTATTCACTAATATAGGTCATAAATAAATGTTTAACCTGGACTTTTGTTTGTGATTTTTTTATGCATCGTACGAATAAAATTTCCTTTAGAATTAAATGACACAATTGCTGCTTGAACTCTGATGTTGTAGGATTGCTTTTGGCTAAAATTGATCCTCTTGCCTGCTATGTGTTTATTTAAGATGCTGTTAAGTGGTTCGCAATAGTTATTGTCAACGTAATGAATAAGGCTTTTTGAATTTTCAGCTACTCGACGTAAAACAAACTTAATATCGTTCATCAGGCCACATTTGTTAATTTCAGATACCAAGTCCTTCTCATTTAACTTTGGTCCTGAACAGAAATAACTTTTTCATTTGGAATGGTGGCCGAAAATATGATAAGGTCCATTTAATATATCGTTCCGTAAACCTAACCAAATATAATTATTTATTACAATTATTTTAAAATGGGTACCTATATTTATACGAAAGGATCTAATTATAAATTAATCCATTTTATCTTCGATTTTTTCTAGCATAGTATCATTCAAATTTTTTCTATGAGATCGCTTTAGTTACAGCCGTTCGAAATCTCAATATATTTCTGCTTATAAATTTTCTTAAATAACAAGGATAATCCGTTTTTTTGGTAAGACCCATAAGCTTTTGGCCATAATTTCGTAGAATGTGGTTTCGGCATTCAATTTTTTCTACTAATAACATCGGACCATATGGCATCACTTCATTCAATTTTTTAGTAACACTACTATCGCCATCCCCTATAGAGTATAATACAATTATTAATTACTAGTGCTCGGATTAAAAAACAATACTAATTTAGTTGGTACTAACCGATCAATTTATTGTACTTTAGGCCATGGATTGAAATACTAGACAAAAACCCTTCTATAATCGCATCAGCCTCGATACTTGTAGCACCTTTTGACCAATTTAAAAAACACTCGTGAATGTTCGGTGACTTATCAAGTACTTTGGCTCTCTCGCATATAACACAGTAGCGGTTACGAATTCCCACAAACAATATTTTTTTGGTTCGATATCCGATGATTGTAGCCTATGATTTAAATTTTTTATTAGGTGATTTATTAATTATTATTATTATTGTTTATTTATTTATTTTTTTAACTATAATGAGAATATGAGATATTATAATTTATAACATTATAATGAAATCCAACCAATACAATTATTAATATTAATTATTTATAATATACTAATATACATAACAATAATATATCAGTTAGAACATAAACATGTTTCAAAAAAAGTCTACATGGCAATTATAAGTTAAAAAACAGGGATAAACACTATAAATATAATATTAGGCACAGCAATACTATATAGTATTTATTTTATTTATTACCACTCCTGATAACGCGTCGTACTTCGTTTTGTAGCTTCTTTTACTCCACTGTCCATCAGCTATGACTTAACACATTGGAATGCCATCTTCATCAATATCACCTACCTCTAATGCCAACCTTTTCTCTTCCATACCAGCTAATCTCATTTCATCCCATGCACTACTTTTTATATCTGCACCTACTAGTTTGTTATATTTCAGGTATATTTTAGCGGTCATACATTGTATGTCGATAGAAGCTGTAAGTTCGGCTAGTTGGGTGAATCCTATGCCAGTTGCAATAGTGCCATTCACTACTGCTTTGTTGATGGGAATTATTTCTGGATCTCGTTTTTCCGAGGTAATAACGGTTTTCAGATTACACATTCTACACTGAAATTTCCAACTACACTCGAAACCTTTGGTTGACTCACTTATAAAATCTACATCCATAAATGAACAACCTAGACCAGGTGTATGTTGTTTAGAATTCTGAATTTGGTAAAATAAATGAGACATATCCACAATGCGGCGCCCTTTGAGATGAAATGTCAAATCACTAAGCAAATCAAACAGATAAATCATTGTATACGAAGAAAATCGATTCATGAATACTTCATTAAGGCCTATATTTTATCTAATGCTCCCCAGTAAATTCTAAATTTTTCTAGTACATAAGTACATTAAAAAATATAAAAAAAACGGGTAAGTGGATGTCGCTCTGCTGTGCAGTGTTACTACATATTATATAGTGGGTCACTCTAATGCATGGTGTTAAATTTGAATTGAATGATATATCATTGTATACGAATAACGATTCTGAGCGGAGACAGTTTGTCGGTCTAGGATATTTTATATTTTTTTTTATTAAAGTAGAAAGAAAATATACAATCTGTATAACATAAATACAATAAGTAATTTGTATAAAAAATTTTACCAGTCTGGACGGCTTGAGGGAAGGGAGAGTCTATTGACACTATACTTCCAATATGAACTTAATTTAAATTTAATTTAATTGTATAAAATAAATGTATATAAAATATATAGATTCGGTTAGTTGGTTTGAAAATCACGTGGCCATTTTCGTTTGAGACGACGGGGATAAATTTAAAAATAAATTTGCAACCATTCGAGATTTCGATGAATTTGGTCAAAATTTTAACTTTAAATAGTAAAATAGTAAAATTACAAAATAAATATCAAATGTTCGTGATTATGACGAATTTTGTCAATATATTTTTTTATTACTCATAGATCAACTTATGAAAACCTATTAAATTTTCAAGTATTTTGACTTGGCCAAAAAAATTAAATCGAAATTTATAAACAAATATAGACATTGTATATATTATATTACAGACTTACGACTCTATACTATCATTTGAATTTTCTATCACATGATTTTCTATTGTAGAATAATCAATCTCAGTGAGATCTGTCATCATGATATTTTGTGTAACTGATTGAATCCTGCGATTTAATGTAATATTATAATTAAAATGATATTTAAAAAAAAAAAAATTATAACTTACGGACTTATAGTTTCATCAAAAATACCAATAGAATTGAGGGGTGCAGTACGTGTTTGGACACCGTAGAAGCCACACGTGTATTTACTTATCGCGCTCCGCATTTATAGCTCCCGATAGCAGTGCAGTGTTACATAACAGTTGAACCGCCGCATCAATTCTTATCGGTAATGTATATTTCGTAGTACGCTACAATATCTTACTATCGATATAATTAGGCAACAATACAACGATGGGCGACAAACCGCCTTCAAAAACCACACATACCTTTTTAAGACGCTCGACATCAAACGTAGTGTCGAAAACATCCATAAACAAACCTATTTTAAACCCACTAAAAACCAGTAAACAAGTCAATCAAAATTCAAAAATGACACCAACCCAACAGCCCTCAACCACCAACAACACTAACCTTACAAACGAAAATTGCACCCAAAAAACATTTGCTGAAACCACAGCAAACCTATCCTTTCCCAAAAAAAATCAAGCCATTATTTTCAACACAATCGACGGCATTCCACAAATTGAATACATTAAAGCGATTAGTCTGATTACTAATCCTTCAAACATTAAATTCGCCTCACGAATTTCAAACAACCGTTTCTGTATCTACTTCGCTAATTCCAATATAGTTAATGGCATCATTAATCGCTGCCAGACAATCACTGTCGATAACAACAACATTGAACTTCGTAGATTAGAAAATCAAGCGAAACGCATTATTATTTCAAACGTACCGCCTATTATTCCACACACGTATATTACCGACGCATTAAACCTTATCGGCATAAATACAATTACGCCAATCACATTTTTAAAAGCTGGCTTCTCTACAGATGACTTATCCCACATCATAAGTTTTAGAAGGTAAACCCACATCAAATTTGAGGACACATCAAAACTACCCGGATCATTAGTAATTCACTTTGAAAATATCGACTACCGTATTTTTCTTACAGACGACACACTCACATGCTACCTATGTAAACGCACCGGACATACATCAGCTCACTACAAAAATACGTCGGAACAAAACAAGAGCCCCCCCCCCCCTCAAGCCAAACTGTGAACCTTCCTTCGCAATTAGAACTCAAAGCCAATCCTTAAACAAATATAGATAACACAAATGACAGGACAACCTTATACACAGAAGATAATCAAAACATTAATGACAGTGCAAGCTCATACACAGAAGATAATCAAAACACTTATCTTGAACAAACCTCATGGCCAGAAAAATTAAATTATACACCCCAAATCAACGAACATCAACATAATAATATCCAAATCATGGACTCCTCTCAAGAACTTTTTACACCCAATACCACACACACAACACAATTCAAAAGACAAATATCGGACTCTTCGTCCCAAAAAACAAAAGCTCCTCCCTAAATCCTGAAAAAATTAAAATAATAAAAAAACCGAAAATACGATCACGTTCAAACTCATCTACAAGACCTGTTGAAAATAATGATGAAGCATTCAAACCTATTGAACTTTTCATCGAAGAAAACCAAAACTCCCCAATAAATTTTCTTCAATTCCAACACATATTAGAACAATCTACCAACAAACATATCAACATCCACTCACTATGTCAAGAAGTCGGAATAGATATAGTATCTTTAATAAGTTTAATCTAAGAAATTCGACCTAATATTAAAAAAGATAAAACAATGAAATCTCGCCTAACGAAATTCGCTAACCTACTATTCCAAGTACTCCCTCCACAAGACACTCAAACACAACTCTAATACTCAAGAACATGCTCTAAATACACAACACAAATATGGACCAAATAATACAATGGAATATAAACGGCCTTTACAAACTTCTCACCGATATTCAACGAGCAAAATATAATATCCAACCAATAGCTTTTTGCATCCAAGAAACTAACCTTAAACCTGATCAACAATTTTAACGTGGATATGAAGGGTACTTCAAAAATCGCCAAAATACCTCCCGTGCTAGCGGGGGTGTCGCCACCCTCATCACGAATCTCATAAAAAGCAAAGAAATCCAAATTCAGTCTCACCTTGAAGTAATTGCTGTCCTTATTGAACTCAGAAACCCTTTATGCATCTGCAACATTTATGTGCCTGACAGCACCAATCTGCTACTTAACGACCTCAACCAAATCATCCAATAACTGTCCAAGCCTTTTATACTCTTAGGGGACTTCAATAGTCGAAATACAATGTGGGGATCAAACCACACTGGCCTCAGAGGGAAAATAATGGAAAAATTTCTAGATAATGATCAACTTATACTACTCAACACGGGAGATTACACCAGACATGACTCAACAAACAAATCGTTCTCCGCTATAGATTTATCAATATCCAACAGCACACTCGCACCACAAATAGAATGGCAAGTACTTAACGAATACAACTGCAGCGACCACTGGCCTATATCCATAACCTTTCTTGACCTGCTACCTAAAACGTCGCCACACACGCACTGGAATCTCAAAAACTCAAATTGGGAATTATACCAAGATTTTATAAACCAAAATTTTTTAGAAAATCCCATCAAAATAGACACTGAAACCCAACAGACACAAGCACAAATAAACTTCATAATAACTCAGCTCTCAGACATTATATTAGATGCCGCCAACAAAACTATTGGGAAAACAAACACAATACAAAAAAGAAAAACAGTACCATGCTGGAACGAAAAATGCAAAGATGCAATAAGAAAATACAAAAAATGCCTCAACAAATTTAAAAAAACCAGATTACCCTCTGATCACATAAAACTTAAAGAATCTCGAGCAGCATCTAGATACACCAATACAAATACACCAATTCAATAAAATATAACTCCTGCTCTACAGAAATATGGAAAAAAATTAAAGCAATTAAAGGAATAACACACCAACCCCTTCCACCCTTTTTGAAACATAATGATACTCTACTCTCATCTCCTTCAGCCATAAGCGACGCATTCGCACAATCATTCGCAAAAAATAGCTGCGACTCAAATTTTGACCCAGACTTCTCACACTATAAACACAACATCGCAAATATCATCACAAACGAACTTCAAAACAACTTCCAATATTAAGACAACTACATAAATACCTCCTTCAATGAAAACGAACTCCTAAATGCCATGTCAAATTGCAAAAGCAAAAGACCCGGGCCTGATAACATATCCTATTCATTTATCCAAAACCTTCCACCAAACGGTAAAACTCAACTATTAAAAATATACAACACAATATGGAACAACGGCGCTTTCCCAGACCAGTGGCGAAATGCAATAGTCATACCCATCCCAAAACCTAACAAAAACAAATTTGACATAGCTAACTACCGACCAATCTCACTCATAAACACAATTGGAAAAATTATGGAAAAAATGGTAAACAAACGCCTCATTTGGCATTTGGAGACATCCTTTTTTTTTTTTACCGAAGAACAATGCGGTTTCCGCTAAAATCATTCAACAATAGATACTCTCTTAAAACTTCATACCGACATAACAAATGCAAAACGCAATAAACAGCATCTTTGCCTAATCGCCCTGGACATTGAAAAAGCATACGACATGGCTTGGCGCAACAGACTTCTCAAAATAATCCAAAGGGCAAATATAAATGGTAAAATGTTCCTTTTTTTGAAAAACTTCCTTAATAATCGCACAATACAAATCAAAGCACTCAATGAAATATCTAACATATATACAACGGAAAACGGCATTCCACAAGGATCAGTCATAATCGTCACAATGTTTCTAATAGCTATAAACAATATTTTTTGCAAAATACCAAATCCCACAAAACACATTATTTTCGCTGACGACTGCTATATATATTGTAGTGGCAATAATATAACAACTACACTAAAGATCTTACAATCATCATTACATATTCTTCAAAACTGGTCACTCAAAACTGGATTTAAATTTTCCGCTACCAAATGTCAATACATTGTCTTTAATTATAACCAACACCTATACCTCAATAACCAACCGATCGCTAAACAAAAAAACATGAAAATACGTGGAATAATTTTTGACGATAATCTCAAAAATCAAATCAAAACAACTTAAAATTTCTTGCAAAAATAAAATGAACGTAGTTAAAACTCTGTCCCACCACACATGGGGAGCAAATCAAAAACCACTTCTAAGTATATACAAATCTTTAATCTTATCAAAAATCAAATATGGCTCACTAATATATAGTACAGCCAAACCCAATCTCCTCAAGATACTAGATCCAATCCACAACGAAGGAATCCGTTTGGCAATTGGAGCCTTTAGGACAAGCCCAACTGACAGTATCCTCAATTACGCTGGATAATTACCCCTTCAATTTCAAAGAGACCAAGACACACTAACATACATCACAAAAAGGAAAAGCACAACCAATCATATAGGATACAAGGCCATCTTCGACAACCATGCTGCATTTCCAATAAACACGGAACACAAAAAAAACTCCTCGGTACGAGATTTATACACAAAACTACAACAATCAATGGACGTACACACCGCAGTCGTAAACAAAATTACCGGTAAATTTCCCAAATTTACGGTAAAATTGGTAAATTTTTATTAAAGTTCAAATTATAGCGTACTTGTTGAATTTTTTCACAATATAATGTAAAGAAGGCAAGATAAATATAAAATAAAGTATTAGTATTTAATCCCTTTATTAATAATAATAATTGTCAATTAATAATTATTAATTTATCATTTTATCATAGTAAAATATAAAATAAAAATAATTTTAAATGTGTTTCAAAAAAAGTACCAGTAAACGCGTACACCATATCACAATAATTCGTATCACGTAACTGTCGTCATTATTTTATGAAAAACCTAATTTGTATTATAATCCTAATATCTTGATAAAAAATACAAAGACATACAAAAAAAGTTGTCACTCAACTGTTTGAGTGGTAAAAAAAATGTAAATTGTAAATTGTTTTTTTGTAAATTTACTTTACCGGTAAAATTTTACATGGTAAATTTACGAGACTCACATCACTAGTATAGACATAGTAACACTATGTTATATACTACTATATACTACTATATTATTATATAGGTATTTTGTACACTTACGAGTCTATACTTTCATTTGAAGGTTCTATAACATGATTTTCTTCTGTTGAAGAATCGATCTCAGCGTAATCTGCAGTTATTCTGCGATGTAATTTTATTTAAAATAATAATAATTATAACAATAATAATAATATACAAAACCTCTCTTTTTTGTTATAACGTTTTAGTATTAGATTACGAGAGATTATTTTCTTTTGCGAACGTTTAGTTCGTTTACTTTTGTTTGCCATATTCAAAATATTTAAATATCAAATATGACAATGACGTGTCTCGTATATTATAAAATAATATCTTGCAATTTGCAAAAGACAAACAAAGAACCGTGCTGCGGCCGTGCGTTGCTATTACAGCGTGACCGTTGACAGCGAAATCAGGCCTAGTCAACTTATAGCTGTGAATTCGATGACTCTGGTAATAGTTCAGAAGAGAAACAATCGCTACGCTAAGGTCGTATCTCATGGAACAACTGACTAAAATTTAGCATTTATGTTCGTTTACTCCACGACCGAAGAATTTTATAACCTCATAAAAGTGAAATATCAAAACATCGCATTTTGCTCCACCGCCTTCACGAGTTTTGACTTCCCTTGCGATTTTCACGTTTTTACCAAGTTTTACCAAATTTCTTTGCATTTTTAATATTATATTTTGTTGTTACATCATTTTTGAAGTATGCCATTCAACAAATGCTGTGTGTTCGGCTGTGAAAGTGGTAATTCAGTTAAAAAACATGTTTTTCCTACGGAAGACAATGACTTTGCCACATGGGTTTCAAGAACTGGAAACGTAAAATTGAAGGCTCTTTCCAAGTTGGATGTGAGGAAAACATACTTGATATGTACCAAACATTTCAATAGTTCCAACTACAGTTGTGGAACTTTTCGACTGAAGAAGGGTTCATTGCCTACTGTTTCATTACCATGTATGTATTATTATGTTTAGTTGGTTATTTTATTATATAAGACTACTTTGTACCTAACATAAGGATCGAAATACACGACCAGCGAATACGCTGAACGCCAGTCGTCTCTCGTCTGTTTTGACCCTAAATAATAGTTGCGTTAATAAAACTAGTTACCTACATTATAAGTGTTTATTACTATCATAATGGTATTAAATATTTAGAAATAACTAAATAAGAGATTGGTATACTAGGATATTTGATACCACTGATGATTTTTGTATAATTGTTTAACTTACTGCTATAAAGTATACTTCGTGTACTAAATATACTTATATTTATTGAATTTTTAATAATTTAACCTGGTTTATTTCTAGCTATAATTTCACCCAAGACTCCATTAGATGGCCCTGAACATCCATTTTTAAATGAGCCAATTGAATTTGTGGATGTTAGTAGTTCGTCACCATTGGATTTACCTATTAACGATTCACCATTAGGTAAGAATTAATATCTGTAATTTAGGGTGGTTCTTAGTTATAGATGAAGAAAAAAAATATTAATACTTTTGATCTCGCACCCCCTCGTTTTGTTCATTACCATAAGGAAGTAATTTGGGTTAAATTTGGTCATGATTACTCAACCCCTTCACGTGCCCCAAAAGGGTTAAAATTTGCCAAAATGAGTAGTTTTACCGTTTTTTTAACCTAAATTCAAAACTAAAGCACTTAGCTTAAAAATGTATAGAACGTAAAATATATAACGTAATATTCTTAATAAAAAATGTATTTATACATTTTTTTGTAAGACTATTATTTCCCTATAAAAATAATAAAACACAAAATATTTTTTTTATTTTATTTATTTATTTATTTTATATTTACAGTCAAATTTATATTATATTTAGCTAAAAACACTCAATACTCGTTCATTTCAACTATATAATTGCTTGTTATTTCTTAATTAATGTTATTTAATTAACAAAATAAAAAACTGTTAAATTCTGTAAATACTTTCTATTTAATATATTTATTATTCCATTATTGTACATTTATTGCTATGGGGAAATTCTTTTCTGTATTTTGTAATAACCTGTAACATATATTGCTTTTGTTCTTCATTTTTTGTACCAATCTTATTAAAGTCTTCTATACATTTTACAGCACGTTCCGCAGTGTCATTTACAACTTTTAAGTTATTTACTATTTCTTTACCTTTGCAATAATCTAAATTATCATCCCATGTAGATGGATCTGTTTCTATAAAACTAAGATTGATGTTAAAACGTTCGAAAAATCGTATTGTTTTACTTGACACAAAATCTTCTATAAAATAAGGAACTTCATTAATATTTAAATGTATCCGTTTATCTGCAAAAGTGTTATTTTCGTCAGTATCCACATTGTCGTTGGCATTAGTTTTTAACATTTTTGCCATTTTAGTTTTCGTTTCACAAGAAATATGTTTATCAAAAAATGCTAATGCAATATTTTCCTGTGTCAAATACCATAGATGATTTATGAATTTTTTAATAGCGTTTTTTGATAATTCTTCATCAACATTTTTATATTCGTATAGGTTTTTAAAAAATTCTAAATCTTGATATGGTGAAAAAGCAGCAATAGGTGCATTAAACCAAGCTTTAACTGTATGGTTTACCCTATAAATAATTGCACACACACAAACACGAAATAATTTAAAGTATAATACACAAAAATAAAATTAACAAATTAGACGATTAGCGCCGGCAAAAATGCAATACTAAGTACAAAAAATGATTGGTGATGATTAGTGCGCACACAATATAATAATAATGGCGATTAGTGCATACTATATAAAATAATACAATAACAAATGTGGCTATTCACGCCAATAAAAAAATAAGAAGAAATACCTAGTGGCGTTCAGCGCACACTACATAATATTATAAGACGACGGGTGGCGATTAGCATCCAAACAAAATAAAATTAATAAAAGTGGCGATTCGCGCCCAAGAAAACGCACAATATAAGTGGCCAACGGCGGCGGCGATTAGCGCACATACGAGCGTTATTACGACAACGCTGGAGAAGATACTAAAATTATTATAATATTATACGGATGACGCGGACGGACGGGAAGCCATAAAATTGCGGCGGCCGTGCTATTTTTCGTGGTGGTTTGGCAGCGGCTGATTGCGCTTCCTCGCGCGTAATCTTACTATTATATAATTCACATAACAATCAAAATACAAATTTAAACAATAATATAAATAAACAATGATAGGTGTGTGCTTGTGTGTGTGTGAATCGGTGAGCGACAAATATAGGCCGTTGACCTATATAATTGTAGGCTGGCTAGACGGCGGTAGAGGCCGGGACTCAGCGTCCCTATCACTGGGCGCAAACAATGGTTGTGAGTATTTAAAAACAATTTTGTTGATACTTATATATAATTTTATTTGTAATTTTGATATATTATAATAATTAGCTTAATATATACTTAATCATTAAAGGGATTAAAAGAACTTGTAGATGACATTGACAATAGATCTATGGGAACAAACAGTATTTGTAGTCTATATGAGTATGGTCAAATAAGCACTGACGATGAATTTATGAGTTATGACAGTGAAAAGGATCCTGATTTAATTGATCCTTTACAAGAAGAACAGGTAAATAATGTTGCACTGTAAATAAAATATAATTCTATGATCTATTATAGTAAATTATTGTAGTGATTTCAGTAGGTACATCAAAGTACCCACATAACACAGGTACAAACAATGGATGTATAATAGTTATGATTTATAGATATCCATGATATCTATTAGATAATTCTGTATATCTATTAAACACCCATTAGATATCCAATTGGCCACTTTTTTCTTAGATTATGGATATCTACTGGGATATCCAGTGGTTATTAGAAATAATTGAATTATAATATCCATTAGATATTATTCACCAACACTTGAAATGTCCATAAGACATTCATAATTCATTGCAATTTAATATATACATAATTTAATTATATTATGACAGACATTATTATTAGAATACAAATGGGAAAATTGTGTGTATTTTTTAAATAAACTCTTTATTTAATAAGCAATATAATATAATAATATCTTAAGAAATATTCAGACTTCAAAATTATTTATATTATCAGGTACCTGATAAGTAGATAAGTACACATACATAATCATAATCATATAAAATTTAACTTAACAATTAAAAATAAATAATAATAATAATAATACTTCTGTGTAACAAAACAAATGTATATAAAATAAAATCATTTAGTATACTTAATATTCAATGAAAATAGTTTAGGTACCTTATATCAGAACAAAAACAAATTAATTAAATTAATAATATTGGACATTGACTTATGTGCTATGTAATATTGAGCTGGCTTGATTTGAGAAAAATAACAATAGTACAAACGAATGATGTGATCATTCATTTGCAGGCAATGCAATTTCTTCATTGGAATCTGCATATCTTTTCTCGCTAATTTCAATGGAATATATTATTCATTATTTTACAGACATATAAAGTATGAATTTATAATTATTACCAATTTTCATTTCTTTTTTTGGCATGTCTCAACCAGTTTTTGATGCTTAAAATTATTTCTGCTTCTGTTGCTGTTTTAATGGTTTTGAATACTGAATCTTAAATTAAAGTAAACAAAAGATATTTATACCATGATTTTATAATTATATCAAATATGTATAATTTAACTATTAAAATAATTATTACCAATTATAACCCTTGATATGTTCAAATTCGACATAACTCTTTTGCCCTTGCTCCCACACCAACTATAGGTCATAGCAAGTTTATCACTAAAAAGTTTTCGTAGGATGAATTTAGTAGCTTCATCAGTTTTTGATCCACCCAATTTACTTAGAGCTGCAGTCTAAAAATAAAATAATTAAGTAATAATTCATAACAGGTTATGAAATACAAAATTAAGTTTCAAAAGGATAATAACAATTTAAAATACTAGAATATCTAATAGGCTATTAATACTTAAGCTTTAAAACGAGTCATGATAATTGTAAAATTGTATTAAATTACATAATAATAACTCAGTAGTAAGTATATAATTTAATCATCAATTATTTAAGCTTAAGAGATTTTTTTAAGTGACGTTTCTACTTAAATAATTTAATAATAGGTCAATTCACTATAATATTAAAGCTTTAATATCACCAATTTTGCTCTGCTGTACTTGTTTGGTATTGTACGACATGGGTCAGAGACTAGACAAAAAGAGCACTGATGATTTTTTTAAGTATTTTACATGGATTTAGAGAAAAAGTATTAAATATTGATTTATTTTATCATAAATTATTTTGTTAGTATAAAAAAATTTGTTTATAATGTATACCAAGTTTAATTTATATGTTTTATCAATTAATGATAATTCTATCTTCTTTAATGATTCTTCTGTATTTATTGAAAATTCTTCCATTAAATCATTATATAGATCAATTTCTAGAATAGAATTGGTTAGAACAGTAGAATTTGAATGTGTCAGATTTTGTACACGGTCATCAAGTTTCCTTATGTTTACTTTTATGACTGCAAGCTGCCTTAAAACTACATTTTTGAATTCTAGAACACCATTAACAAATAAAAGGTTTTTAAAGCTTGTAAAATAAATCATTCACATAAAATTATGAATGTTAATCCAATATTAAATTTAAAAAATTAACAAGTTACAGCATCTATTGAATTGATTTGAATTATATAAACTTTTGTTAATAAAGTAGGTGTAAACAAATTATTTTAACACTTACCAGCATCACTTAAACTGCAGGCTTTTTTTTTCCGTTTCACATTCTCTAATTTTGTTGTATCCAATATTGAATATTCAAGTGCCCTCTTTTTTTTTGCTTGTAGGAGTATGATTTACTGCTATATAATAACAATATTAAATATAGTTAATTATTATTTATAATTTTGTATACTTTTACTATTTATAAAGTTATATTATGATTTTGGAAATTAGAAAAATAATGTATTATGGTCATAATAATTGATTAACATTATTATATTTATAATTATTTGTTTCACTATATAGTTAGTTTAATATACGCCAAATTAAATATTATATACTGTTAAATTATAGTTTATACTATTCTTACCATGACTGCCATACTCATGTCCGTTGTTGACATTTTGCAAAAGATTTTTTGAATTTTCTGGATTTTCATCTGTTATATCTAGTTCATCTGAACTTATAAAAGATCTATCGCTTGACATTGATTCCTCAGATGAAATATATAATGATGACCATGGTTTTGGTTTATTATGTACTGAAGATGGAGTTGAAGACTGATGGGTTGCAATATGAAGCTTAGATGCAGATGATTTATTCAAATTATTATTTGATGCTGTAGGTGGTTGAGGCAGAGGTTTAATGCTGACTTTTGTTGGATTTAGTTCCTCACTTGAACTTGATGAAAATTTTTTCTTTCTCCTGTTTTTACGACTTTTTTTTCTTTATCGACATCACTTGTTATATCTGTATGATCTTCAGCCTTTTTTAATTTTTTTAATGCTTTTTCAAAATTATCTATAATTTATAATTATTAATATTCTGATTAATAATACATTATTGTATTTTAATACTAATGAAAATGAACTCTTAAAAAAAATATTTACCATACTTTCCAAGAACTATGAGTACATTGTAAATAGACCAAGTAATAGAAGGTGAAACACATTTTTTTACATCTTTGAGGTATTCTTTATTTGATTTAAATAGTCCATTTGGAGGCCAGTAACAAGTTTTTTTGTCTGAAGATACCCAACAATCTGGTACTATTTGTACTGTATTGTCGTCAAATTCCAAAATATCCCACATATTTTGTAGAACTTTGTAAAAACTTTTAACAGACCTAATCAACAAATGAATAGTATTTATAAGATATCACATTGTAAAAATAAAAAATACAATTAAAATAATAATATGTACAATATATATATATATATATAGGTAATAAGAATAATTTGTTGAAAATAGTGATATTTTCACTGCAAAGCAGTACAGTCACTATGTAATATTGGAAATACGGCCAACATGTTTTCACAGCCATCATGATTCCATGGTAATGTTAGACATTTATACTTAATGTTTTTTACTGGCCAAATCTCTATATTTGAAGATAAATTTTTTACCAAATAGCAATCAATTATTGACGATTTACATGGAGTTTGGTAAATATCACAATAATCTATAAACCGTTTACTAAGAATAACCATACATTTCATTTTTTTGTCATAAACAAAATTACAAATAGCTACAACTATGTTACTTTCTTTAATCATGCAATAATTATCTGGATTAGAAATTGTTATTATAGAATTATTTACTTTTGCTTTTTTAAATTGTTTATCAATGTCGGTAGTGTTTAAAACAATACCATTGACATGTTTTTTATAAAAATCATTACTTTTTACAGGCACATATGATATATTTGTCATTTCTTCACTATATCTTCGATGAAGCTGTTGTAGTGGATTAGCAGATTTTCTTAATTGTCTTTTGAGTAGTCTAAGACAATTTTCAAATTCAAATGCGCTGAAATTATCCAAAGGTCCCAGGAGTTTTGCATCTTCTACTAAATGTATTAGCCCATGGACATTATGGGATACATAATGCCTTCCATATGAAGTGATAAATGTTTCAACAAAATGTTCTATTAACAATTTTGCATAATCAGAATGTAAATCCAATAGTTTTTGAGAACATAAAATTCACATGGAAACATGTAATGTTAAGACATGTTCATACACTTGAGGATGAACAACTCCAAGTAAAACAACAGGACAGGTATATAACAACATTTGCCGAAGTTCAGTAGCTTTCCATTTTCCCAAGTTCCCAATATCTTGAGGACGCCGAGCAAAATCATTAGTAATATGACGTCTCAAATTTATCAAATTGTTGTTTAAGGTAACAATTTTACAGTGTTGTAAACGTACTATTGGGCATTCTGGTTTTCCATTCAACCACATGTTTATAACTTTCTTAAATATGCCAATACAAACTAAGTGCATATAGTCAAATGGTATCTGCGATATTGGTTTAAAATTGGGAATATTTAAAAGAATAGGGATACCTTGATGATAATCATCATATTCTTGTCTTAAGAATCCATCATCAGTTTTTAAAATAATATTTTGAACTTCAGGGAAACATATACGATTGCTTAAAAATTCTCCTTCTAGACAACATTTAGAACAACTATTATACCCAGTATGTCCTTTTGTTTTGGTGATAAACGATTTTGCTGGTGCATCACAAACAATACATATGTTTGTTTGCATCGCCAAACGACACCGTCACAATAAGCTGTGCTAGGACACAATTCTAAAAAGTGTCCTTTATTACATTTTATGACATTATTTTTTGCAATAAGGCCCCAGGACTGTAAAACACTTATAACCGACATGGACAGATGGCCACTCGTTTTATGTTCAAATATTTCATAAATTTCAATGATCGATGTCATTTTAAATTTTTAACAAAATAAAATTAAAACTGAACAACAAAATACTTTAGTTTAACTCGACTAAGTAATCGATCGTAATGACGATCATGCATTTTGCTATCGGACAAAATAGTACCTATCTATAATATTTTATCTTTTTTTTTTCTTGATATTATGATAAATTTAATCTTAATATTATGGGTTTGTGTTTGTGTTCCACCATTAATGATGCTACTATTTTGGTAAATACCAATAATAATTTATTGTATTATATAATATAATATAATAATATAATTGTAACTACCTGTTTATTACATTTTTTCATAAATAAGGCAACTTTTAATACCTGTAACTCTAAAACTAAGCCAGATAGCACAATTCTGACTTCACTAAAAACTTTTCCAACTAAAACTGTATATATTTTTAAAAAAAAAATATTAAAAAAACTGATTTTCAGCTAATTTTAGAAAGGATTTATTATTAATTTTGAAAATGGTATTTTTCAATGTTTACGTGCAAAAACTTCAAAAGTAAGTATGTTAGATAAGTTTTGATTTTACCAATCTATTAAGCGTTAAAAACCACACATTTCGAAAAAAAAAAATCTAAAAATATTCAATTCTAAGTATTTTTTTTTTAAAAAAAATGCGCGTAACGAAAATATGAAGTTTTTGAAGTTTTTGATCAATAACTTCAAAACTAAGTTTGTCCGGGCTCTTCTTTTTTTACATTCTTATAAAGCACCCTAAACCACACATTTTGGAAAAAAAAAATTTTTAAAAATCGATAGGTTGCTAAACTAGAATTATGCCAAGTTGTGTTATGTGGGTATAATCTTTAATGAATAAAACTAATAATTAACCAATATAATATAGGTGATATCTTGTTATGATAGAAAATAATGTTATGACTTAAGTATAACATTTTAAATAAAATAATAATAATATACCTACATAAACAAACGTATAATATAAAGAGTATAATATAAAATTATCCACCATCCAATAATACTTATATTTTTGTTTTTTATAATAATATTTTTACATTAAGTACCTATATATTATATAAAATGATATTAAAATATTAATACAAAACTATATATTTTTCTCAATGGGTTTTTAGATTGAAGAACATGGTCAAAATAATACATTTAAGTCAAGTGAAGAAGAAGTTGATAATGATGTCACTAAAAAAAGTACCAATAGAAAAAGAAAAGCTTACAGTAAAACTCCATATGAACGTAAACAACAGTTATTACAAAAACAACGAGAGAAAAATTGTTTAAAACCACCATGTATATTATCTTGTAAACAAAAATGTACAGAAAAAATATCTCAGGATCTTAGAGAAGTTATAAACAGAGACTTTTGGAATATATCTGTGGCAGAAAGAAAAATGTTTGTGCTCACATCTGTAGAGAGACAGATTGTTAAACGTAGATGGGGCAAAGGAGAGGAAATTGGTCTTTAAAATATTCATTTAAAAACCTAGATGGGAAAAATGTAAGTGTTTGTAAACATTTTTTTCTAGGTACATTAGGATATAAAACAAAGAATGATTCATTTGTATTTAAGACATGTTCAAGTATTGAGTATAAAAATAAAAATGCCATATGTCTTCTATAGAAAAGAATATTTGCTCTCCATGGAACAAGCTTAACGAAGAATCCTTAAAGTCTATAAAATCACATCTACACATTCAACCTATCTGTTTCTCATTATAGAAGAGCTCATGCATCAAATATGAGATACTTAGCAAATGAAGTTATTGCCAATTTTATGTATGAAGATTTTAACCCATTAATGGCCAAAGTTGCGTGTACGCAACATTAATTTCAATAATTTTTTTTGACTAGATTAATAATTTTTTTTAATTCAAATGTTATACTATTTGATTAAGGAGACATCAATTAATAAATTAAAACTACAAATATTGGGTTTGCGTTTTTATGATCAGTATAATATGGTTCAAAAGTAAGATATTTTTGGTGTATACAATTCTATTCAATTTTGTTTTATAAAATTTAAACTGTGTAAAAATCTTTATTTTCAAATAGTATATTATGTGTTTTCATTGTTTTTATTAACTTTTGTTCATTGTTCAAGTTACAATTGTCATTCAAAGTTAATGTTGCGTTCACGCAACGTTGGCGGTTTGTAGTGTAAAATCCCAATACCCATAGTTCTTTATCTGTCATGTTCCCACGTTATTGCCGTTATAATAATGTATTTATTAGTGTTTACTAATATCAAGTGATATTTATAGACTATATAATACCCCAATATCATTTTAAAGAATAGTAGATAAGATCATACAAACTCGATTTTGTTGATACAATTACATTCGTTCGATTTGTTTTGTCATAGCAACATTTTATATTTCTGTCTGTCGCTGCTTTTCATGTACGATTTTTTGGTTTGGTCAATCGCAATAAGAATATAACAAAGTAAGTTTTATTTATTTTTAATAATAATTATGAAATATATCTACATATTAAATCAAAACTTAGGAATAATTTATTAGAAAAGATTGTGTTGATAATTTACCAACTAGCATTATTATTATTTATTATTAGGTATAGAAATGAGTCAGTTTAAAAGGCTAAGAACCGTAGAAGAGATATTGGATTATTTAGATGATGTACCCACTGATATTATTATAGTTCTCCCAGATGTTGATAGTCTCACTGATGACGAAAATATAGATGATAATGGCATTTTAATAAATGATGATACCGATTTTCTCAGTAGTGATATATGTGGGACATTTGAAGTTTTAAATAATAATTTTGAATATGCTGAACCTTCAAATGTCGGCTCTCAACCACAAAAAAATCCTAGGAAAAAGAAAAAAGTAGATAATACAAAACAATGTGATACGCCAATGTGGAAATCTAAAGCAAATCCCGTATATTCGTCATTTCCCGAAAACGTCGAAAAAGAAAATATAAAAAAGCTTATTGAAAGTTATGAAGGAATAGATCCACTCAAATGTTTTTCTTTATTTTTTGATGACACTGTACTGCAGTTAATAGTTAACTTAAGTATGAAATATGCTCAAGATCAAAATAGATACGATTTTTTTTTCAAGATTCTGAACTTCTAAAATTCATTGGTATTATGATACTAACAGGCTATACTTTACCTCGGATGGATTTCTACTGGAGTAAAGACGAAGATAAAGATATCACATTAGTTAGAAACAGATTCCGTTATATTAAAAAAAATTTGCATTTAGCCGATAACAATAACCTTGATCCATCGGATAAATTTTCAAAGTTGCGTCCTTTTTTCAATCTATTGAACCAAAAGTTTATTCAGTTTGGTATTTTTACACATAATTTATCAATAGACGAAGAAATGGTTCCATATTTTGGTCGACATTCTTGCAAAATGTTTATTAGAGGAAAACCAGTTCGGTTTGGCTTCAAGTTATGGTGTTTAACTTCTGAAAATGGATATTTATTTCAGTTTTCACCTTATGGTGGTGCTAGTACTAAACGAGTAGAAGGTTTGCCACTCGGATCAAAAGTTGTATTAAACCTTTTAGAGCCTGTCGAAAATCCAAGGTTTCATAAAGTATTTTTTGATAACTTCTTTACTAGTTATATCCTACTGGTCATGCTAAGGGAAAAGGGATTCGTTAGAGAAAATCGCATTAGTAATTGTAAATTAAAATCTGTTAAATTATTGGGAAAGGAATGTAAGGGAACATATGACTTTGCTTTTGACAAAAATAATGAAATATGTGCAGTTCGATGGAACGACAAAAAACTGTCAATATTCAACAACCAAACGTAATTCATGATTACAATAAAAATATGGGCGGTGTTGATCTTCATGATAAAGGTATAGCCAATTACAGAATTAGAGTAAAGGGGAAAAAAAGGTGGTGGCCACTTTTTACCAACGCAGTAGACAGTGCTGTAGTCAATTCTTGGAAATTTTGTAACTTGGTAAATGGTGAAAAAATATCACAATTTGAATACAGATCAAAACTTGTTTTGAGTTTGGTGAAATCCGAAGAAAATAAAAATGAAGAAGCAAACATTGATTCTGCAGTCACTATTTCCAACATCAATTTGGGCCGAACTTCGAAAAATGCTCTACCTAGAGCTATAAGAATGGACAATATTGGTCATCTTATTATCCGATAGCAAATAAGAAGAAGATGCCGCAACTATCAATCACAAACAATTTACTCATGCAAGAAATGCAATATTTTTCTACATCCCGATTGTTTTGAAGAATTCCATACAAAATAAAAAAAAGTTTCCATTATTTATTGTTTATAATTTTACAGTTACAAAATTATTTTTTCATAGAATAAATGTTATTTTTCATTTTTAATTAAATATACATAATACATATTATGCATTTTGAATAAAAAGTTGATTAAAATTTTTTTTTTTTAAAGAATAATAATTACAATATATACAAACATTTTATACAATAAGTAATTTTTTTAGATGAAGAATAGCGTTGATATAACAGAGAGGGAGGGTACTCAGTAGTACCACCCGACAGATCAAGCTAGGAAATCTCTAGGCCAAGAACGTTTCAGTCTTCTTCTAGGATTATCGAGAATTGTACAAGAAGACAGACGTTTAATTAATGGGTTATTATGGTGGTTTAGCTTATAATGGAATGAGAGGAAGTGGGATTTGGTTAGCTGAGAAAGAGTGGGAACGTTTGAGTCTTTGGGAAGATTGGCGTTTTTTATATACCAAGGGGCAGAAACGATTTGACGGAGACATATCGATTGGAAGGCTTGTATAGTTCGCAGGTTTGAGGGTTTCGCGGAGCCCCATATCTGACATACGTTGCACCAGCACCGCCCATTAAAAAATTTTGACTTTTTATTTCATCAATATTTAGCACGCAATTAGCATGAATTTGCATGACTAATTTTGCAATTTGCACGACATCGGTGTCTCCGGAATCGTAAAAATTAACGGGCGGTGCTGGTGAAACATTTCGCCAACACTGCCCGACCAAAAAAAAGGAATTTTTTATATTTTTATTTAACCTTCATTTAGCACGCATTTAGCATAGATTTGCACGACTATCGCTGAAATTCGCACGATAGTCACTTCCGAGCGAAATCGTTTCCAATAATTTGAGCGTTTCGCCAGCACCGCCCCAGACTGAAAATTTTCAAATTTTTAAAATTGAACCACACCATCATTTAGCATGAATTTGTGGAATATCATATAGTTTCATTTTTACCTGTTCCGTTGTTTCTGAACTTCTATTATTCGAAATATTTTCTTCACCTGAAAATATTTTCAAGTTAACCAGTCATAGGATAATTTAAGATAAGTTTAAATTTAATAATTTATAATACAGAACTATTTTTTTGGATTTGTTACAATATTTACCTTCCCAGAAAAATATGTCAATAAACAAATGTAGTTCAGAAATATTTGGAATTACTTCTTTTATTCCTTCACATGATTTGTCCGACAACATGTATTCACATTTTGATTTTTCTGGTGTGATATAGTTATCTAAAAACTCTTGCAATCTTCTTATTTTGCCATCTGTTGTTTGGTAAGATAAATGAACTTTTGATAAGGGGAATATTGGTGAACAACTGGATGAGGAGCATATTGTTGATAATTTTAGTGTCGGAAAATCTTTTAACAATGCATTAATTACAGTAATAATTGTTGCATCACAAGCAGCTAATATTGTGTGTCGTATTCAATTGGTTGAAGTTGAGGATTCATATGGTTCATTATAATATCAACACGTTCGGAATACGTTGATGTTGTAATTCCGTTTTTCACAATGTGTGTGATAAAATTAAAAAAACTATTTTGCCTTAAGTCATTAATTTGATTTGCATATAATTGGCTATCACAGTATGAAACCTAGAAAATAAATGTTTTAAACATTAAATTAGTAATTAATAAAAAACAACCATTATCAATTATTGCAACTAATTATGTGTGCATGCCAAATGAGTAAAAAACATGATTAGGTATAATATGTGAATTGATAATTTTTGAAGTCCCTCCCCACAAGTGTATTTTTTTAACATGAAATATTTTATTTATAGTTAGTATTTGAGATATTTACAAAAATATACAAACCATCATCAGTGATGCCAAAGAGTCGAATGCACATGTGTTGCTCAATATAATTTTTTCTTTTCGATTTTTGTTTTTAGTGCTCTTTAGTTATTCAAAGCGAGAACCGTTTTTTAATATAGGTAAAGACTGTTTGTTCCTTAAATTGCTTATATGTGAATGACGTAATTGGGGATTTGGAACCAGATAAGAGTTACTTTTTCGTTCTTTATTGCTCTTCCTGTTCCAAATTTCTCTTGCCTTACTTTCTTGGTCATTGATACATGGATTTTCACAGTCTTCATTTTCCTGTATATAATCTGATTCTTTATTTATTAAAACTTCAGTATCTATTACAACATATAATGCAGAAGGAGACTTTTGATTATCTTCAATGAATCTTAAGGAAGACCACTCATTGTCATTGTTATTATTTTCAATTATGTTCAATGTTTTATCAGGCCATTGATTTTGATCTGTACAATTAAATGACGATGATGTTCATAACCATAGTCGACTTGATTGAATTCCACACTTGGTGACGAGAGAACATTAATATTACTTGGTGTACGGATTAGGGCTACGCCTTTCAATGATGTAATATGGGTTTCTAAAAAATATTCGAGTTCAGTAGGTAAAGATATGTGTTTAAAAGTGACAGTTTTTAGTTTTCTAAAACTTGACTCCACAACTGTTGAACTTGATATTTCATCTCCATACCCGAAAATTGGTATCATCAGGGGTGACCATAATGGTAAAAATTTCATAATTTTTATTAAAATTGGTACCAAATCTGGAATATAAAGAGGGTTTATAGTTGAACCTTCTTGTACCAAACTTTTGCTATTATTATATATACTGTCTGCCCACTCTTTAAATGGATTTTCAAAATTACCCAGACCCTTATTTTGGTTTTCATATAATTCATCCAACAAACTTCGCGCTTCGTCCTCAGATTCTGCTAATGCTATTGCATCATTGAACTGTTGAACGAGTTAAAAAGTTTAAGTGAAGTCAACTCTTCCGTTCGACTGAAGCCACGAGTACATTATCTAGTTAGCAGTTTGTGACTATCACTAACCTATAGCCTTTGGCCGTATTATTACCATCATCGCCGCTCCGGCTGACTATTTGATCGGAATGGTATCATTGCCTATATATTATATTTTACGTGTTATTTTATCTTATATCATATGAATAACTTATGTTTGACTGATAAACGATAAGTATTTGACTGTTGTAAGTATAAGACTGATTTTACTGATCAAGTTGTGGCCTGGGGCTTTTCTAGTCGGAAGATTTTATATAATGTGCATGACTTCGCCTGGGCTAGTGTGCTTAGCAGGGAGAGCCATTGGAAGGGGGAAATTTAGTGATTGCCCAATACGTGTAAGTTGAATTTGTTTTGGACAAATGTCATGTGGCTTGAAAACATTAGCGAGGTGGGATGCAAAAACGTTTGCTTTTTCGGTGTCTGAGGTGGCCCATGTATTGTCAGAATTTCGAATTGGAGGAGGTGGCTGCTTGTGATTTAATAATTTTTTTGTAGCCTTCCACAATGATGAATCTGTGGTTGAGAGGTTTTGAATGTACGAATGATAACTTTCATTTTTGTGATTTTGGAAACCTCTGGTTAGCTTGTTTTTTAAGTAATTTAGTCTGGCTTTGTCTATGTGGTATTTGAATCTTTGCCATTGAGCTCTAGCTCTACACTTTTCGGCAATTAAATTTTGGATGTAAGGAGGAATTTTCGAGCTTTTATGGGATGGAGGTTGTATTCTGAGGAGGCCATGGCAGCATCTTGGGTTGTGGTGGTTAAAAAATGAACGGCTTTGTCTACTTCAAGAGTAGTTTTTAAGGAGAGTTTAAGGCTAATTTTGTCGGAGACTATGTTTCTAAATTTAGTCAAATTTGATCTAGTTAATTTAATAGGCATGGCACCGAGCTCCATTAAAATCGGGGTGTGATCAGATGAGAGATCATTTAGATTTGTTACATTTGTATTTAGGTGGTTTGGGATTTTTGCGATGAATATGTCGAGGATATCAGGTAGTCTATTACTATGAGAAGGCCAGTAAGTAGGGCCAGGGGGGGATAGTACTGAGTAATTTTTTGAAGTTACGACATAATTGAGTATTCGACCTCTTGTACAAGATGATCTATTTCCCCAGGTGGGGTGTTTAGAGTTGAGATCACCTCCTGCTATAAATTGTTGCCCTAGGCTGGAAAAATAGTTTTTTAAATTTTCAGTAGTTACTTTTGCACCTGGGGGACAGTATATGGAAGATATAGTAATTGAGTTATAGTTTTCAATGTTGATTGATATATTAGTGGCTTGAAGATAGTTTTCAGAGTAGGGGTTAGTGGGTGATGGGATAAGTGGTTTTTAATATAAATGGCGGATCCAGCATGAGCTGTTCCGTCAGGGTGGCAAGCGTGGTAAACTTGGTATCCAGGTATAATTACAAAAGATTTTGGAGTGAAGTGGGTCTCGGAAATTAACGCGACGCTATATTTTTTTCCTCGAGAGTTAATTGAAATTCGTTTTTATGATTATGCAGTCCGTTTGCATTCCATGATAGTATTGACAGGGCGGGACAAGGGCTAGTATTGGGTATCATTATTAGTGATAAGTTTGTTAATAAGTGAGGTAAGGAGAGTTAAAAGAGGGGTTATGAGTGACTGGAGCTCATTGATAAATGATGATAAATGTTTGGAGATGGACGTTTCGGGAGGCGGATTGTGATCTGAGAAATGATTTTTTTTTTAGTTACCTTTGACTGAGTCGGCGTACGAGAACTGTCGGATGGTAGGACTGGTTGGGGTCTGGTTTACATTGTCTATAGAAGTATGGGCCGTGGCGTCAGGAGAGTTTCTATCTTGTGTGGGGTTTCTTGAGTGTTGGTGGTCCTTCCTTTGGTTGAGGTCATTGAATTTGACAGGATGAGCTTCCCCACATAGTGCGCAAGTTGCTGGAGTGTCTTTGGGTTTTTCGCAAAGCTCCGAGAGGTGGCAAGCATCGCAGCGGACGCATCTAGGATCTCGATTACAGTAGGTCTTGGTGTGGCCATAGGCCTGGCACCTGTGACATTGAGGTAGGTCCCTGCGAGCGTGGGGCTCCTCGATTTTTATTTTGGTGTAGCATAGTGAAGACAGTTTAAATATATTTACATTACTAGGGTCTGGGTTCAAATCAACAAAAAATATGGGGAGGGCGGTCTTGGTTATTTTAGACTTAATGTTTGTGATGTTTCTTACCGAAAATCCTATTTGGGACAGTTCATCTTTGATGAAGTTTGTATTGGATGAAGGTTTCTGATAGCGACACGATATGGTTTGTCTTCTTTTGCTTGGTAGGTAAAGTATTCGATTTTACTTTCATTTAGTAAGTGGATTATTTGACGATAGGAGCTGATTGAGGTAAGTGTAAGTTTTAAATGTTTCGTAGTAGATTTGAATTCAAATTCATTTTCGCCAACAAGTAGAGCAATTGATTTTGCGAACTCATTGAATTCCAGTGGTGAGGATATAAATATTGGTGGTGGAGGAGGAGGTGTATCATTTGTAGGCTCGTGGATCATTTCGTTGTTGTCATCAATTTCCTTGTCATTTAGTGGCTCAAAGCGATTTGGCGTGGTAAAGGCAGATTTAGTTTCATTTGAAATTTTTGGCTCTTTGGATGTAGGCGAATGGCCAGGTGAAGATAGGCGCTTGCTTTGTTTGGTCTGCCACGGGGTGGCACAAAATTCTTCATCTTCATTAGTTTTAAGAATGCATAGAGCTGGTTTATCTGGTAGTTTATTATTGGATTTTTCTGCGTTCAAAGTTGGCGACCGTGAGATATTATTGTTCTGGACGGGTGTGCGTAATGAGCTGTTGTTTTTATTAGTGAACGTGGACTTTGCTTGCGTCGACATGGTCGAAGCCGATGTTGATAACGACCCGTGGTCTGTAATTTAATTACGCAGATAAGGCCGTTTAGTTAATGGACGGGCGGACGTACGGCGCACTGCCGCCCGAATTAGATATAATTAAATTTGTCACCATAATTGAGATTTTCGTTGGTCCACTGACCCGGCAGAAGAAATAAACAGGCGCAAGAAGGCGTGTTTAGTTTGGGACGATTTTCGGTTTTAAACGAAGAAAAACTAATGAGTTAAACGTGCGGAATAAGATAAAGTACGCAGAGCGACGAAATAGCGATGCTACTCGGACGGCTGGCATGGCGCGACTGATTAAAATTAAATCATTGTTTTTGTTAATTTTTTCAATGCTCATTATGCCAACGTTGCGACAGCGCAACATTTCGTTACGCAAATTTGGACTAGCCAAAAAATTGAAATTTTTTTTAAGTGGTAAGATAACAAATATTAGCAAATACCAATCACAATAATAATGAATTTTTAGTTTTTTAATAATTTGGCCGTTAATGGGTTAAAAAAAAGTTCTCAGATATGAGATGTTCATATGATGCTTATAGAAAAGTTATTAAGAGATAATAATATTTCCTTTACTAAGTTGGGTCACGAGGAATGTGAGCAATGCGAGGAATGGAAGCAACATAATGCAAACCTTAATAAAGAAACATTACAGGTATCTTCTAATACCTGTAATGTATGTCAAAAGTATGAAGTACATTTGGAGTTATATACAAAATCAAGATCCTTGTATGAAATTCATAAAAAATAATTGCATAGTGATTCAAAATTAACTGTTTCTGTTGATCTTCAGAAAGTTATAATGTTACCCCGCATGGAATGTTTTAAAGCAGCTATATTCACTAAAAGAATAATAGTATTCAATGAAAGTTTTGTGCCAATAGGAAATAAAAATAAAATTAAACCTTGGGCTATCATATGGCATGAAGGTGTGTCTGGAAGAAAACAGGAGGATTTGACAAATTGTTTTTTTCAGTTTCTTTTATTCAATAAAGATTTTAAGAATATTTCAATATGGATGGATAACTGTGCAGCACAAAATAAAAATTGGTTTATTCTTGATTTATGCTATTAATTCAAATGTAATTGAATCAACTGAAATTAATTTGTTTTACTTTGAACCTGGACACTCATTCATGTCTGCTGATAGTTTCCATCACCAAGTTGACTTGGACAACCAGGTCGCCGATGACGGGTGTACCTAGAGGTCATCTCCAGAGCGCAACAAAAAAAAGGCTAATAAAAAAAAAAAAACACAAACCCCGAGTTTCCCCTTTGACTAGTTACTCCTAGTGGCCTCCCGAACCTAAATCCAGCAAAAAAACAAAATCAAAAATGGGGGAGAGGAGGAAGAATTTTAAAAAAAAGGAAATTTAAATTTAAATTTAAAATTTCCTTTTTTTAAGGCTCTTTGCAAAAGGAAAAGTTTACGTTACTCTTAGCAGAGTGAAATCCTTGCAAGGCCTCAGAATTGAACAATTAGACTGTTCAAAGCTGATGGAAAGAACACCATGCAATATTGACGCCCTCGAATAAATGGAAAGAATGAGAAAAATGAAATAATTTTAATATAGTCTTAAATATTTACTTAATATTAAAAAAAAAAATTAATAAGCTAATTTATACTATGCATATTAGAATGTACCGTAAATAAAAAAAATTATGCTTTCAAAAAATCCTTTGTTTCTAATTTATTGTTATCACTAAAAAGTAGAAAATAAAAAAAAAAATGTTTAAAAACATGCTTTTCTTAATTCTACTTAATACATGAACTAAAAAGTTGAAAATAAACTTACTTTTAAAACAATTTATTAATGAAACTTCAAGGTTATCGAGATATTACTAAAAGTGTATCTAAAATGTATTTGATGCAAAATTTTTAAAAATTGTGAATTACAAAAAACGAAAGCATGAGGCTCCTATGAGTCAAGAATATCTCTTACAAAATTGGAAGTATGATAAATAATCTTTAAAATACTTATCATAAAGTTTATCTAATGATTCAGTTGTAAAGTGACTTTACATAGGAGTTATCAAAAGTGTCCCATGCTTTTCGTTTTTTGTAATTCACAAGTTTTAAAAATTTTGCAACAAATACACTTTTAGTAATATCTTGATAACCTTGAAGTTTCATTAAGAAATTATTTTAAAAGTAAGTTTATTTTCAACTTTTTAGTTCATGTATTAAGTAGAATTAAGAAAAGTATGTTTTTTTTTTAATTATATTAATATTAATTCAAATCAATTCAACAAGATATCACACCAGTGCGTTCTCAAACACTTGTACAGGAGCAATGTAACGCTTTGAATATGAAATCAGCATTTAATTATCAATCTGAGATTGATTATTTAAATATTAAAGCGCTTCTAATAGGACCAATGACTATATTATGTCCTAATTGCCATGCAAAAAAATAGAAAGATGAAACCCATGGACTTTGCTGCGCTGACGGTAAAGTTGTTTTACACCAAATTGAGGATCTTCCAGACTTATTTAAAAGTTTAATTGATAATTCTCACCCTCTATCAAAACATTTCCTTGATAATTCTAGACGGTATAATACTCTGTTTCAAATGACATCGTTTGGAGCAAACGAAATAGCTGGAGGGAACTTCATGCCACTTTTAAAATTCAGGGTCAAGTGCATCATTTAAAAAGTAGTTTATTACCCGAAATTGGAAATAATGCTAAATTTTTACAAATATATTTTATGTCAGAGTCGGATCAAATATCTATTCGAACATTATTACAAAACATTATTCAGCCAATTCGCTGTAGATATGTTTGCAAAAATGATTTCTGAAAGACTACACTTTATTCGTATACCATCAAAAACAACTACGTGCGGATGATTATGTTCACCTCCGAGATGCGAGATGATGTTAACATTTAACAATGATGCAAATATTAATGCTTTTAACGCGGGGCAACAAGTAACTCTTCCCTCCTCTTTTACTGGCTCCCCAAGGTTACATGCATGACAAAAATCAGGATGTCATGACTTATGTTCGTAGATTTGGCACGAGGTTTCCCGGGTTTTATTGCCTTGCGGCTACAACCACGGACCTCACATTAGCGCTGTGCGCTAGTCGAGAGCCGTGGAGGTTCACGGTCGGCGCACGGTAGTTCAGCCCACCGGGCCCGGGCCGAGCGTCGTCTAAGGACCACGAGCACCGGGCGCACGCCCGTTCCCACCGAAGTCGGGAGAGAGTGCGCCCGTACCGTCGGCTAAGGCGTGCACGTGCCCTTCGCCACCCTGGTCGGGCCGCAAGCTATCCTCATTGCTTCCCGTTTTTGGTTACGGGCAACCTCCGGTGCATATAGCCCCACCGATAGGCTGGGTAGGCGCTAAGGAGTAGTCTCACTCGGCAGCTTTCCCTTAGACCGAGCTAGGTCTATCACCACAAGGTTAGCTCCTGCTAACAGCCACTCCGAAACCAATCCACCACCGACCGCGCAGCGACCGAAGCCGATGCGCGACCGGCGTGTGAGGGCACGACGCCAATTCCCTCAGCGCCGCGGGGCTCCCCCACATCCCGAAGTACCATTCTCGCACCACGTTGGGTCTGCACGTCAATGGTTGGACGCTGGGACCGAGCTTCGTCGACGGTTTTAGGCGCCTCAGCTGTGATCCTACCGAGATTTGGGCCGTGTACCCGGGCTCACGGTTGGCCCTCACCGGGTGGCGCTCACCACCGGCGCGGTGGCCGCGACCCCCGAGTTAGAGGCTCGGTAGCCTATGCCACGCCTCCCAGAGGCATCACCGGAGTGATCGACTCGCTCTTCATGAGGTCGCAGTCAGAACCTCCAACACCCTAGTCCCCGAGGGTTTCGGTGTGTCCGCGTCCCAGACGCCGGCCCCGACTGGCCAGTTCCCTTTTAGTCGCCTCTTACGACAAGCAGGGAGTACTGTTGCTGAATTCTGAACGGCCCCAGCAACAGGGCCGTAACACCACGTCCCTGACGCGTGAGCACGCCCCGGTCAGGACGCGCTCGAGCGAAGCCCGCCGCTTGTGCCACTTTCACCTTGCGCGCTCACCCGGGCAACCCCGAGTCTGTGCCTTTCACCTCCTGGTGAGGCGGCATCCTGACCATGGTAGATCCTATCTATCTGTTCTGTTTATTCTTTACGTGTTATCTGTCCGTTCTATTGCGTAGGCTATCCCTCGCGAATCTTCTTAAGGCCTCGTACAACGATTTTGACTTGAGGAAAACTCCATCTACTGGTGGCCATACTTGGCCTTCCCTGTATAGTGCCTGCTTCAGTTCCTCCCTCTGGCTGGTAGTACGCCTGCACTTAAGCAGGACGTGCGCGACGGTCTCTGAGCCCCCAAGGGCACATTCGCACGTAGGCGAGTCTACTAATTTGAAACCATGTAATTTCCCGCGGAAGTCACCGTGGCCTGTGAGGATCTGACTGGTGTAGTGGTCCAATTCCAATGGCAAGTGGTATCTTTCAACCACTGATGGGATCATCCTCTTTGTCCATTCACCTTTATCGGTCGCTATGTATCTTGCTTGCCACTGTTCAAGTAATTCGTCCTGTTTCTCCTTAAATGTATCAGGCGTAATGAGGCCAAGTTTCATTTTTCTCTTTTCAACATATTCGATGATCTTTAAGTCTAGCGGCAATTCGCCGGCTACAGCTGTGAGACAGTTAGTTGATGCCGTGTTGTAGGCGCTCGTGATCGCTCGTAGCGGATCTCTCTGCATCGAGCATAGCTTCTTACTACATTTTGCGAATTTGACGCCTTCCCACCAGACTTCTGCCGCGTACGTTATTCTTGGCAGGAAGACGCCCACGTAAATTATCCTGGCCGTTTTCCTACTCATGCCCCAGTTAGCAGATGTCATGCCCCTAAGTCTGCGGTAGAGGTCCTTTGATTTGTGAGCCAAGGCAAGTATGTGCTCCACGTATGCTTGTCTTGGGTCCAGAAGGATCCCCAGGTATTTGACCGTGCCAGAAGACTGTATGGCGGCCGCCCCTTCTTCTGTGCCAAAGTTGATAGTATAAGTTGGCTTCAGTCCGCCTTTAATTGACATAAGCTGTGTCTTGGCTGTTGAGAACTCGAGGGAGTACTTTTCTGCCCATTTTTTCATCTCATTTAAGTATGCTTCCATCCGATTAAATGCCGTCGGAGGTCTTGCGGCGCCTGTTAATATCGCTATGTCATCCGCGTAAGTGATGACATGCTGTGTGTTTTGGGCTGGGGAAGCCACGATGTCCGACATGGCTACCTTCCACAAGGTCGGTCCTAGCTGCGATCCTTGGGGGCAGCCTCTGGTAAGTCTTTTAATCTTTACAGTGTGCTCTAATTGTAATTTTGCGTATCTGTTTTCTAAATAGCTTTTGATTATAGTAATACTTCTAACTGACGCTCCAATCTCGTGGAGTCTTTCAAGGATTGGGGTCCATCTGACATTGTCAAAGGCCCCAGTGATGTCCAGGAAGACTCCAAAGACGTGCCTACACTTTGACTCATTTGCCCAGCTGTATAGTGACTGCATGGCAGTGATAGTGGATCGGCCTGTTACAAATCCATGTTGGTTGCCTATGTGGTTGATGGCAGTCTCTCTTTCAACTTCTCCAATTATGAGCGTTTCCAAGGCCTTACTCATGGTGCTCAGTAGGCTAATGGGCCTGTATGATTTTGGGCTGGTCATGTCCTTTTTACCGGGCTTTGGTACTATAAAAAGGACATGACCAGCCCAAGATTTGGCAGTCCAGATTTATTTATTACTTTCACATGCAACCTGGAATGGCCGGAAATAAAAAATGAATTATTTCAAGACCAAAAGTCGTTTGATAGACACGATATAATCTTTAGAGTTTTTCATCTCAAACTAAAAAAAATTATGCATGTATTAAAAAAACAAATGTATTTTTGGAGATGTAAATTGTTATGTTTACAGTGTTGAATGGCAAAAACGAAGTTTGCTACACTGCCACATTCTTTTGTGGTTACAAACGAAAATTCAGCCAGATGAAATTGATAAAATTATTTCTGCCGAGATACCGAACATGGACAGAGATCTTATACTTTATGAAATAGTATGCAAGAATATGAGTCATGGCCCATGCGGCGAGTTAAATATTAGATCGCCATGTAACATAATTGAATCGTGGTAAAATGAGTCGGGGTGAAAAAGTGCTAAGCCTAAAAAGGTCCAGAGTATATTATACAGGGTGATTCTTTTATCAAACAACACTCATTATTTCAAAAACTATTGACTTTTTCAAATTTTTTTTTTTTCAAAATTTTAGAACCATCTTGTTCTAGAACTACATATTTTTTTAAAATATATTCACCCTTATATTTATCAGGATAACCATTATCAACTTTTGATTTTCAAATGACAACCTATACTTAAAATTTCATAAACTAAAAATGCTATTTTTTCAATGAATTTTCACGTTTAAATATTCATTTTTCGTTAATCCATTTACAAGATATAGCCTCCCAAAGTTGGGTTGTTTTGGGTGGTGTTTGTGTGTTATAGGTGTATGTTAGGTGGTATTTACACACAAACATCATATAAGTGTTGTTTGATAAAAGAATCACCCTGTATACATAACAATATTTAAATAGTTAATTAAAAAAAAAAAAATGCAATCATTATAAACTATAATTGAAGGGTAACTTTTCAAAACGTGTTATTTCCTAAGACCTACATTTTCAGGAATGACGTTTTTTTAGTTGAACCATCAAATAAAACATTTTAAATGTTAAACTAATTCTAAAAATATGTAAAAAAATAAAATAAATTCATTTTTGAACTCAAAATCATTTTTTAATTTGTATTTAACCATTTTTGTTGTGTTTTTCATTAAGTGGTTAGTGCAAAACGTTTTATTTCCGGAAATAGTACTTTTTGTAAAAAAAAATGGGAAATGAAACGTATTGACGTAAATTTTAGAAATTCTACTCAAAACGTATTATTTCCGGAAATAATACTTTTTGTAATATAGTTGGAAATAATTTACTTGACATGGACTTAATAAATTTTACTCAAAATGTATTATTTCTGAAAAAAACTTTTACATTTTTTATAAAATGAAACAATTTACTTTTATTTTATTTTATTTAAACTAATATTATAATAAATATTATAACTAGTAACAATATGCAAATAAAAATTTAAGATTAAAATAACAGTCTTGTTATAAAATATCACAAACCTTTGTGTTAAGTCTTTATTAACCTATTCCTTTAGGTTAGTACATAAAAAAAAATAATTAAATAATTAAATAATTAAATTAATAAACTGCATTTTCATCGTATAAAGAAACCCCTTCTTCATTAGTTTCTTCATTTTAATTTGTGATTAATTCATTTGGTTGAAATATATCATGATAAAAATCTTTGGCATCATCAGGCACATTGAAAAATCTCATTAAATTTTCAACGTCTTTCTGTTTTGCAGGTTTGACATTGTTCAACTTAGGCAATTTTTCTTTATTCTTCAAAGTTGTTAGGTTAGCATTCCTTTTAAGAATTGATATTTGTATTGGAGTTCCATCATATGTTTGTGAAATTCCTAATTTTTTGCTCCCTTTAGTATAAGAAAAAACCTTCTGTTCAGTTGTTTTGAATTGATTTGGTTTAATTATATTTTTTACTAATGTTTTAAAATCATAAATATAGAAGTCACGATTTACTACATAGACTTGAGCAAAATTTTTAAAAACATTATAATATTCAGTTGGGGAAATAATATTTTTCTTTTTCCTTAAACATTTCTCAATCCTACCAAAAACTTAATCAGGGGGCATATAACTATGACCTCTTACTGGAAAAATGTGGTTGATTTTGGTAAACATAGTTTCAGTACAGTTTATATAATACAACAACAGGGCTATGACAAATTGATTTTTGTTTTGGGCAGAGCATGAATCAGAGTATAAATTTAAAGTAGTCGGAGGATCAGTCATACATTTTAGACGAGTTTCCAGTCTTTCTAAAAAGTCAAAGATAGAAGAACATAATTCGTTAGGTCCACGACCACTATCTGTCTCCAACCATGTATATAGATCGCAATTTTCCAGACTTTGATTTTCTTCTGAAGTAATCACAAATGTTAAATTATAGAGCCACACTTGGCGGCTATAAAACGTATCAGTTACACTTAACTTAGGGATTGGCTGGTTTTGCATCATATCAAAACATACACTAATGCACCCAGGCTCCACAGTTGACAACATTTTTGAAAATATTTTTGAATTTTTTTTGTGAATAATTAAATTATTTTTCATTGTTGTTTTTATTTCTTCATCAGCTTCAACTTTAATTTTTGCATTTAATTCAGTACAAAAACTACATACATCTTGCTTAGGATGTCCAAAACTTAAATTGAAATTGTTCACAAATATATTATAAAATTTACCAAGCGAAGAAATTGATTTATCATTATTTGAACGTTTATTTTTCCAATACTCCCACATTTTTTTTACTGATAGTTCCGGATGAAGGTAGCTGCGACCTGTGTCATTCCTTGCGTAGTGACTCTTCTTATTTTTAAACTTTTTAATGAACTTCATAATGCTTTCAGTAACTTCTTGTGATTGAGCATTAACACGAGCACCTCCTCTAATTTCTTTAGGACTAGGATTTCCTTCCTTAAATTTATTTGCCAATATAGTTAAACGTCGTTTTGTAAAAGATGTAATGTTACTAAATGCTGACACACAAACCCTAACTCTTTCACCAGATTTTCTAGGTATGTAGTAGATAATAGTATTTCTTTCTTTTCTGTGCTTTTTACGGCGATCTGTTCTTTTTGCGGACTTTATTACCATCATTGTCAATATGAACTTATCCAGATCAACTTTTAAATCAATGATGGATAGTAATTTTCTAATTGAGATGATATCTTCTTCAAGAAGATCAAATTTATTGCAAACATTATATTTTTTCTCCTCTTTTCTATGGTTACATGCATTATTTATAGTAAATGACCACTCAGCTTTTATATGATTTCTTTTAAGTTGCATTTCTTTTCTTTTATTTGTTTTACCACGTTTTCTTCCACCATTTACAATTTGTGTTTCTTCTTTATACTCTGGATCTGAACCTAATATAGATCTTTTAGCAGGTGTTGAATGTACGCTTTGGAGTGTATTATCATTTAAAATATGATCAGAAGTTACAGACATTACAGTTGTAGCATTTATTATTGTTTGGTTCATATTCTCATCAACATTTTCAACAGAAACATTACCAGAAATGTATTCAAAACTCATAGTATCCAATATTTCCTTGGATAAAATTACCAAAAAATTAACAAAATAACCTATTAATTTATTGCACAAACATAATAGTATAAAATGTTATTCTTATGGAACCTATTGAACTGGTCAAACCAATAATGGTTATGTTATTGAAACAACTTAAATAAATAAACTTATAATATGCATGTTATAAACTAATGGTTCATGACAAAAGATATATTGTATGTTATAAAAACAGTATGGAAAAACTACTGTTTTTTTAGTTATAACATTTTATATGATTCATAATAAAAATATCTACCTGTAACTTTTATAATCATTTTTCATTAATTTATTTAGTTCAATTTGAATTATGTAAGTTGAAAAAATAACATTAAATTATTTATTTTCAATTGTTTTAAGAAATTATAATTTAATACTACTTAATAACATTCTGTATATTTTATTACACATATAGGTACAAGTATGTACTTACATTTTTAGAAGATTGGTCCACTTCAAAAATGTCTGGTGAAAGTAATGAATTATCTGGCCATGCTGTAACTTTGTCCTAGAATATTAAATCGTCAATATTATCAATGAAAAATAATTTTAAATGGTATTATTTATTTTATCAAACATTAAACATTAATACCTTTGTATATGAACAAAAAAATTATAAAATTCACAATATTAATTAAATACTGTTATTATTTTAATTTAATTTAATCTATTGTGCCCATAGAAGAAATATAACAATACTAATTGTATAAAAAAAAACTATATTATGCATATGACTTACATTTTCAAATGATCGATTAACTTCGAATAGGCCTGATGTATGTAAAAAGCTATTTTTTAGCCATGCTGTAACTTTGTCCTAGAATATAAAATTTTATAATTTTACACAAGTTGTTATTATTAACTGTAAAATAATTTTAAATGAAATTATTTCTTTTATCAAACATTTAATAGTAAATTTGAAGATGTTAAAAAAAAGTTATAAAATGCACAGCACCAACTAATTATATTGTCAAATTTATACCTATCATTGAGTTTAATCTGTTGTCCATAGAAAAAAATATAATAAAATAACATTATAAACTTAAAAACTATGTTATGCACATGAGTATACAACTTACATTTTCAGTAGATTGATTCGTTTCAGAAATGTCTAACGTTTGTCTAATGTTTGAACTATCTGGTCATGCTATAAAATTGTCCTAGAATATAAAATTTTATGATTTTACCCAAGTTGTTATTATTAACAGTAAAATAATTTTAAATGATATTAATTCTTTTATCAAACATTTAATAGTAAATTTGAAGATGTTAAAAAAAAGTTATAAAATGCACAGCACTAACTAAATATTATATTGTCATATCAGACTATACCTATTATTAAATTAAGTTTAATCTGTTATAGAAAAAAATATAACATTACAGGATTAAAAACTTATTATGTTATGCACATGAGTATTCAACTTACATTTTTAGGAGATTGATTAGTTTCAAAAATTTCTAATGTCTGTAATGAACTATCTGGCCATGCTATAACTTTGTCCTAGAAAATTAATTGTATGATTTTATATAAGTTATCATTATTAACAGTAAAAATAATGTGAAAAGAAACAATATTATTTAAAATAATATGATAGTTTCACTTTATTAAACAATAAACAATTTTAATCACCTATATTCCAAAATATTAATGGGTTTAAACTAAATATATAAAATGTTTGATTCTATGAGTAAATATATGATCTCTATCAGTGTATTAAAAAAAAGTACAAAATATTACCTGTCTTTTTTGGGCATTATTGAATAATTTTCTAACAACGCTCTTCTATAAAATAAAATATCACATTAGATATAATATTTAATAGTTTATGAATTTTAATGTTTTAAATAATATACTATTCATAGAGTATAATGTAGGTAATAAAATGTAGTAGGTAGGTAGGTACTTACTTTCTGTACTGACTGTACCCTTGGCTGTACAGCTACAGCATTTACCATTTTTCGAGCTCGGTTCATTTTTTTTTAAATGAATGAAAATAATTTAAAAATTGAAACGTAATAAATAATAATTCATAACATATTTTATGAATATATACAAAATTATACAAAATGAATTATAATTAAACAAAAAGAAGTCATTAAATATTTTAACACATGTGCTCACAGCTAAGAAGTCGCGCTTTTATTCCAGCAGACGCTATTAAAATATACAATCGAACTATTGAAGATAAAAGGTTGTTATCTTAATCGAAACTTAACCAATAGTATTGCGGTTTTTTTCTATGAAAAATAGATATGATTATCAAATTATATAATTTCTTTGATAGTTTAATCTATTAATCGATGTATTTTTTAATTTAATTTCAATATTACAGAAAATGAAACTATGGAAATGATACGTTTTGTAAAAACAAATATTTATCAACCTATACTATTATAAAGGAATTAACACGTTTTGATCTAAAAATAGGTAGATCATTTTTTTCTCAAATAATTAATAGAATAATAACGTTTTGCATTAGACAATATATTTTTCGTATTAATAGCATGGGATTTATTACGTCTTGGCTTGAATTGGAAATAATACGTTATGAAAAAAATTTAAAAGTGGAAATAAAACGTTTTGAATTAATGTCGATTTTTAAATGTTACTTTTGTACGTTTTATAACAGTCGTATACAAAAATAAATGCCATAAATGGATTCCTCGTGGTCTTTAAAATAATAATCAATGTATATCTCAATTTTCCACAATTTTGGAAATAACACGTTTTGAAAAGTTACCCTTCAATTACGTACTTATTAGTATCCTCTATATATATCAAAATGGATTTCTGTATGTTTGTCCTTCATGCATTCCTAAAAGGATGAACCAATTGCTACGAAATTTGGTACAGAGATATATTAGACTTATGGGCATAAGATAGGCTAAGTTAAAAAGTGACAGACTTAAATATTATTCTATTGAATATTTGAATTGTCAGACTTTTCTCGATAAAACGAATAAATTTACATAATGATAAACTAAATTTCTGAACAAACTGGTGTCATTATAGGGTATTGTGTCGCGGTGTAGTGAGGTGCGGACACGTATATTGAAATGTGTGTACGAAGTATCAACAATTATCAGTGAATCGTGATACCGACAAGATATTGCCAGGTGTTCTAAATGATGAAAATGTCAAACTGGATTGTGATCTATCCGAATACATCGATTATCAGATAATACAAATCCGGGATATCATAGAGCACACTCCAACAGGTCAATTACCGCGAATTGTGGAAGTTGAGTGTGAGAATGACATTGCTGATACATGTAAAGCCAGGGACAGAGTGCAGATCATGGGTGTTTATTATTGCAATGCTCCTAAGAAGACATCTATATTATTTGCCTTCAGTATGAAGGCAAATAATATTATACATTTCAATTGTCATAATAATGCCCAAAACTTTAGTTTGGAGGACGTTACAAAATGTAGGAAGTTGGCAAAGGGTTCATATGACGTGGTTGAATTGTTGTGTCGATCCATAGCACCTTCTATTATTGGCCATACTTATATTAAAAAAGCAATTATCTGTATGTTATTGGGTGGAGTTGATAAAACATTACCAAATGGAACAAGGCTTCGTGGATATATAAATATGTTCAAGTAACATGCCCCAGCTGATTCAAGAATTGACTAACCGTGAAATGTGTGCTTGTAACATTATAGCACATGGTCTCCAAGAGTCTTCGTCCAATGATCCTACAGCCCGAATCGCATCCGATATTAAATTACTCGATGATAATATCCATCCGTGTAACCTAACTCAACCTCGAGATCTTAAGTTATTTAGGTTGGGCCACAAGAAAAGTGGTAAACCTCGACCACTAACCCACATAGCAAAATAATATTTTTTAAATATTGTGAAAATGTTAATACAAAAAATGAAAATATTTGATTAATGTTGTTAGAATATTTTAAAATATTTTCAAAACATTTGGAAAACATTTTTTGGCAGGCGAAAAAATATTTCCACAATATTTTGGTAATATATTTTCAAAACATTTTGTCATAATATTTCTAAAATCATGTACTTCAAATATTTTAAAAACGTTTAGAAACAAATATTTCTTAAATTATTCCTGAAAAATATTTTTAAAATGTTTGGGTACTTGAAAAAAATTCAGACCAGGAAAATTTATTTAAGTATAAAGATAGATAAATTCTCTCTTTACTCTACATTATTTTCATGTTTCTTGTCTATCTATACTTTAAGTAAACGGGCCATTAAGCTTCCAGGCCACTGGGATTTTTCCCGGTATCCCGGTGGGCCACTCCGTCTCTGCTTGTAACTAAAACCTTATGCTAAAATAAGAGCTTCTGCTATAATACTATACAGTAACAATAGTATTAATACTATCATTTCTACATGACATATTATTGTGTTACTATTATATTTTAAACCTAGTATCTGAAATAATATTCTGAAACATGAATCATGATTTTAATTCATTGATATTTGAATAGCAACTTAAAAAGGATTATTTAAATAATAATATAAACAGAATATAAAAAATAAGAAATTATAGTAGGATAGTAGTATGAAGTTAAAAAATAAATTCATTTATTATACATAATATTATTGTTTATTTATTTTAATTATTTTCATTAATTAATAAGTCTTGGGATGATTTTTGTATTTTAATTTTTTCTCGCTGTGCTGCTTGGGCCATCCAATTTTTCAGCGGCTTTTCTATATCAATGTTTGGAACATCTGCATATTTTTTTATTGAACGAACTGCATCTAAAATAAACAAATATATAAATTAATTAACAGTCTTATTTTATTTTCATAAAAAATAGATGTAACATACATTATTTCAAATTAATTTATTGAAACTTAATTTTATAATTAAAATATTTATGATGTAAACGTATATTATGTAACATATATTATTACATTATGCGGTAAAAACATAGTTTAAAGAATTGTTTTATTTACTTTTTAAGACCATAAGATATAATGTATATATTATAACAATTTAAATTATTACCTAATATAGGATTCATGATATATTATGTAGAATAGTTCATTTTTATATTATATAAATATAATTTTTTTTGTTACTTACCAAATATGACACCGCAACATTGCAACGTTGAAAATGGACTTTTCCCTTTAAAGCCAATGTATGAGAATTTCATAAGAAATGTGTCACTGAACATTTTTTGCATAATCTTTCGGATTGTTTCTGCCAAAGAATTGCTTGAAAAGCGAGATAAAGTTTTGATCTACAAAAGTTCATCTCAATATTATGTTTTGTAATGGTTTTACATGATATTTATACATTAGTATTATTTGTAATCATGTAACTTTATAAACAAACAATTGATTAATCAATTTATAAATATTCCAACATATGATATATTAAATAAAACATGTAGGTAATATAGTTGACAGTACTATATTATACATAAATTATATTATATAATATTCTAATGTATTGTATATTTTATATTAATGTTTTAAATTTTAAAATATATACCACTATAGATCTGTATAATGAATCATTTGTCAATTTATCTTCTAATATCTTAAGATCATTATCATCATTAACAACAAGAATATCTTCTTCAATTGTTATAAAAGATGAATTATTTATTGACTGTCCTGATAGGTTATCATGAATTTTTTCCAGTAGAGTTTCTAAACCATCAATACGTCTGTGTACATTTTCAACATCATATTTTAGAGTTGTGAGAGATCTTTTTACAAACTTTTTAAAAGCTGAAATAAATTTAAACAACTATAGTAGGTACATGACTAATTTAACAATATACAAATTAGTAATAATAATAAAACATACATTGATTATCAGTATCGTTTTCTGCAGCTGTTGATGGTGAAATAAATAAGTCATGTTGGGGCAATTTTTTATTAATTGCAACATCTTGGTTGTCTGATGTTGCATGGTAATTTTTTTTTTTTTTTCCTGAACCAGAAGATACACAATTATCAATGGTCATCTTTGTAGCACTAGTAGCAGGTAGATTCACAGTAGATCCTGCTTTACTTTCAATTGATCCCATTTCATTGGAAACACAAAATAATGAATCAAATGAAATAGCCGGTGTATAAGTAGTATCTTCATCTGAGTCATCTGCTGTTGACTCTAAAACAAAATTGAAAATATTCATTAAAAATCACAGATTCCTTAAAATGTATTATAATATATTACATAATGAAGTTTATACATTAATAAAGATATTATATCAGTATCCATGAATATAAAACATAAAATGAGAAACTTGAACACTAACCTGGTTCAGATTCTTCAAAATATGTAGGAGGTTTGGCTAATTGTGATACGACAGTGTTAGTTTTTAAGGATTTATCATTTTCAATTATTTTTCGTTTTCTTGTAGCGTTGTTAATTTCATCTTCATTAGACGACAATTCGGATGTCACTTGTGCTTTCATTGCTTTGCTTTCGGCTTCTTGAAAAGTAGCTGTAAAAATTAATCAGCTTATTTATATGATTATGATAAAAGAAAAAAAATTATATTATATCCTATAATTGTTATTTTATTAATTTTTATATAGCATATATAATATTGAAATTTAGTATTTACCAATATTAGTTAATAAGGACCGTGCTTTGAATTTTGTAAAATGTATCTCATCTGGTTTCATGCGTCGTTTAATTGATGTTTTGGCATCCATTCTGTTGGTTTTATTAGGCCATTCACAGTAGCCATTTTTAAACCAGAAATCTGGTACAACATCAACTGTATTATCTTCTTCGAAATTGACAACTCTCCACATGCTATTAAATTTAAATATTTTTAAGACCTATTTTATAATAGGTAGATAGCAGTTTTATTTTTGTTTTAATTATTTTCTACCTCAATCATATAACACTATTATACAAATATAATACAACAAATAATACATAATATATAATACAAATAATACAAAAAATAGTAATAATAATAATGAAACCAATAATACTAATAACTATGCAGAATAGACATAGCAATTTGTTGGTTTTCAAATTCTAAGAATAATAATTTACAATTTATATCTAATTTTTTCCAATCTCTTTTTTGTTCTGAAAGATTCTTAACTACAAAGATATCAATTTTTGATGAATGTAATGGAGATTCGAAGAAGTTGTCTTTTGTCATATACATTCGTCCAGTAATAGTGTCAATGTCTTTTTCGTTCGATTTAATGATTGAATCAATTTTCACCACATCACCTTGTTCAGTTAAGACATAACAGTCAGGATTTAATGGTGTCAAGACAAATTTGTCTTTGGTAAAATTTTCCTTGTTATTACAATAAGATTGTTCTTCATACCTTTTCACAACTTGTTGTAGTGGTTTGTCATGTTTACGTAACATTTTTTTGAGATTCTTCATGTAGTTCTCAAAGGGAAAAGTACTGCAATTGTCAAGAGGTCCATATCTTTTGTAGTCTTCAGTTAAATGTAATAACCCATGTACGTTGTGAGAAATTAAGTGGGACCCATATAATTGCTCAAATGTTTTGACAAAGTAATCCAGTAACTTCTGGGCATAATTAACTAATTTTTTAAGATTCGGGCTTAAAAGAATCCTCATAGGTACTAATAGAAAGTGTTAAAAAATGTTGATAACAATCATCAGATAATTTATTTTTCAGAACAATTATGCCAGTATATAATAAAAACTGCCGAAGCTCGGTAGCTTTCCAACGGTTAATTTCTACAAGAGCTCGTGGCTTACGGGAGAAATCTTTTGTAATGTTTTTTTTTCTAATATTATGAAGTGCACTACTTATTTGATTTACTTTCCAGCTAGGTAAACGTGTATTCACTGGTCCTTTAGTATTACCCATCCATAAATGAATTAGTTTACGCATAACACCTAAACACACCAAATGCATATAATCCACTGAAAATGATTTGACTGCATCTAAATTTGAAATTGAACATATATTGGAGGTTGTAGAGGACGAATGATGCTCTTCATGCTTCAATGATATATAATCGTCATGTGTTCTACTAGTGCTACCATTTTCTAAATAGGGAAAACAAACACGGTTTTGCCGATACTCGCCTTCAATTGTACAACGCGTACAAGAAAAGAACCCTGAATGTCCTTTTATTTTTAAAAGAAATGCTTTAGCTGGTGCATCGCAACATATCACATCAATTAAAATTTTTTTTTTGATATTATTAACAGTTATACCATTTGAAGTAAGGAAAACAGCTTCTGAAATAAAGTCTTTTAAGTAGTCATCACTACACTGAGGTTTTTCATGACCATAATATATCCCAATAGGAAAAACATGTTGATGATTGGGAACTATATAAGCCAATATAGGCCAAAATTGGCTTGAACTACTCTTGGATAAAGGCAATCCGTCAACTCCCACTGCTATTTTAATAATATCGGGCAAAGCAAAAATGGATGAGCATTTAATAATTCCAGCACTTAAACTAAAATGATAGTAAAAACCTTTTGGTTCTACATTTCTTAAGTTTGTTATTTTTGTAGATTTACACTTAAGTAAAGAGCGAGAATCTTTAGGTAAAAATGAAAGACCAGCATCATATTTAAGCGTTTTTAGAAGAGCATTAAGAGCATTTTGTGGAATATTGAAATTAGTAGCCCAGTTCCTAAGACTTTCATTAACGATTTCTTGAAGATTATAATCTTTGTTTTCAAAAAAATTATTATGTATGGATTGTGTTGATCCAATTTCTTTCAAAATATTTTTCTCCAAGGCAGGTATAACAGGTGGTTCTTGAATATTATTTGTTAAAGTATTGGTTATTATATTTAGTGTACCACCATCATGGTCATCATCAGAACTTTCCGAAGAACTTACTAAAGCTAGTAATTCATCAGTAATTCGCCTACGTTTTGTTCTATAACTTGATGAACCATGCATTTTTAACTGAAAATCATTAATTTTTTTTATTCTTATATTACTTATAAGAATAAGAATAATGCATACCTAATTGTATATATTTCTAATTGTTTTATACATCAAAACATGAACAATATATATAACACATTTACATTTCTCTTTCTTTTTTTTCTTACTTATTTACATTGTTTAATCTTAAGTAAAAAATGTTACAATTACTAATGAAACAAGAATACCTTTAAATTAAATTAAATTTTAACATAAAAAATAAATATATTTATTTAAACATTGAACTATAGGTATAGTTCAATAATTCAATGTATACTTCCATATTTTGCCTTTAATTGTATTCATATTAAAATATTCAATTTAATAGTTATATTTATAACAGAATTAATTTAATCATATTAATCAAAAGGTTAAAATGCAATCATGAATCTGACAAAAAAGTCCAATACTTATATTTTATATTTAATACTTAATAGTTAGCATTGTAACATCTTTTTTGAAAGTTAATTTTGAAACATAATACTATATATTATACATACCTTATGTATAATACCTACTAATAGTACATTTATGTGTAAAATACATGCCAATCCTGATATATTATATTATAGTATATTTATTAAGGTAATAAATGTTTAAAACTAAATTATTCTCTACCTAATCTCTATTCCTATAGTTCATTTTAAAATGCAAACGTGAAACAATATACTTCAATATTAATATAGAACATGATAGGCACATAATATTAACAAGTTTATTAACTAACAATTATACGCAATATAAAGTAATTTAAATCAGCTTTAGTTATAAACATTTTTTACACCACAATTCTCCAAATATAATCTAAATAATAAATATTATTTATTAATATTTTTTGGAAAAATAGGTATTTAAAGTCTAGTAAAAATGTGTAACTAATAACTAGATAATATAATAATCCCACACTAAACATTTTAAGTACCATATATATTATTATGGTACAGTCAAATAGTTACCTATATACCTAGAATAAATAATAAAAAAAAGTCGAGGACCATAGTCCATAATGTTGAATAATTATTTAATATTATAATAATACTATTATAGAATAATTGAATTATACTTACATTATTGTCAATATATTATAATAATAGTATACTATTTTTCGGTCGGTGAAAGTGTGACACTTGACGTTGGATTTATAAATAAAAACATAAAAAGTAAAACACAAAATTACAAGGCACGACTCACTATAAGACGAAGCATCAACTATCAAATGAAAATAAAACTATGATATTCATGGAACATGAAAGTTGTAACGTTATTTTGGTAAACTGGTAAAGTGATATTTGTGTAATATTAAATATTTTATACACTATGCAGAAAACTGAAAAGTACGGACAATGCGCGTATATGATACGATTACGATAATGACAATAAAATTTGTGTAAATGTGTAATAATTACGAATAACTAATAAAGCGACGACGCGCGACGATGGCGACGACAACAAAGATTGCGACGACGATTAGAATTGGGTTTTCCAACTATTTACTATTTCGATAATGTATAATTATATTCGACCAGCTGCACTACACCACTACTACAGATTGTCCAGTGTTCACTATAATTATTGATTTATATCAAACATTTCGACTTTCGAGTGCCAGACTGACGAGTGACGACCGATAGGAAAACATTATAATAATTAATAAACATTGATTAGAAATTTTTTATATAAATAAAACAAGTCGGATTAGTCCCATCATTTATACCTAACTCAAGAACAGCTGGACCAATTTTGATGATCTCTGATTTGTTGGATTCGTCTCCACCTCGAATAGCAGAATAACTATTAAAATACATCGAAAAGATTTACGTAAAAAAGATAAACAAAATATTAATCTAAAAAAATATTTGAACGGTTTAATAATCGTATTCAAGTTAATTAATAATATTTTTTTTTCTCGTTCACCGAGCAGCATCCGATAACGGGTCACCGTACTATATATTCTTCGAAAATAAAAAAAAAACTACGGCTACGGCGGATAGCTACGGGATTCCCTGTAGGAAACGAGCGAGAACGACGGCTATAGGCTAACGTCATCATCGTGACCAAAAACTATCTAAATATTCAGTTGCGTTATTTGAAAATTATTTTTATAATCGTACGAATGTCATCGTCATCGTCGAGTACATTACCGAAATCCCGTGTAATTATATGTATTATTTAAAAACAAAAAATGGTAGGAGCTAGGAGCCGACGTAAATGGTCCGTTCCCTATAATATTATATTGACCGTTTATAACTAAACTAAAACAACAAACTTTGGTAGGTTGAATAAAATTTGTTTAATATAGCTCTGCCTAAAAATAAGTGTTTTGAACATGTTTCCATAATATTTAGATACCTACAACTAATATTTAGAGATCAAAATATATTTTCAAAACAAAAATAGCAAAATGAATTATTAAAATATTCAGTATGAAAATGTTTTGATTATAATAATATTATATAATATAATAATAAAATTGGTCAAATTTAAAATATTTAGAAATCAAATATTTTCAAAAGATTATAAGCAAAATAGATTTATAATATTAAATGTGAAATGGTTTGATAATGTTTTGATTATATTTCGTTAAAAATATTTAGAGATCAAATATTTTCAAAAGATTATAAGCAAAATAGATTTATAATATTAAATGTGAAATGTTTTGATAATGTTTTGATTATATTTGGTAAAAAATATTTGGAAATCAAATATTTTCAAAATAATCGTAAAATATTTAAACTTAAATATTTGAGATAAAACATGATTCAAATATTGTGAAAATATTAATATTTTCGAAATGCTATGTGGGAAAGGTGGTACTTTCATCTAAGGAAATGGCTCTTAGTCTTGTGTCTGTCTTCAACTCTCATAAGCGAACTCAATAGGTCCCAGCTAACTCAATATCCATCTCACGTCACAGCACCCTCGTTGAACGTCAAGAAATTCGTCGTGTCTACACAGAGCTCGAGAACCGTAAGAAAAACGGTGAACATAACATCTCCATCAGGTATAGGAGTGGAATTCCACTTATTATACCTAATGATGGTGGTGTTTCTGGTAGTCACTCGAATCATCCATCTTCTTTGCATTCAAAAAATTAGTCGCCTGCATGCATTCATTCATCTCCAAGGACTGTCATCATCCTATCTTCACGGTAACCCCTAACTGTATTATTTGTAATAATCTTAATTCTTCCATGAATATCTATGTACTTGAGTTTCTCTCATTTAAAAATAAATTTTCTAAAAATAATAATTTATTGTTATAATGAAATGTATAATTTTAATTTTACCAAAATGTTAAAGGCCTTAGATCAAAATGATTCAATTTGCATTCTAACTTTGTTCTTTTATCATATGATATTTTTTTACTAACGGAGACATGGCTCTCTAATGATATAAACAATGCTGAGCTTAACTTTTCCGGTTATACTATATTTAGATGTGATAGAAGCATTCATTCTAGCAACATCTCTCGTGGTGGTGGAGTTCTTAATGATGTTGGAATAATCTACGCTCTCAGCTCGTCCCTATAGATGTACAAAATTTCGAACAATTATTTGTTCGTATTTCTGTAACAAATGAACTCTCTGCTCTTATTAGTGTGGTATATATCCCTCCCTATATAACCCTACACGAAATCTGCGGACCTAACGTGGGAATCGTCAAATTGTGATCTAGGTTTATTTTGTGGTGATTTCAACTTACCAGGTGTATCCTGGAGTTCCACTAACTAGAGTCTTATGTTTAGTGGCACAATCAATGATACATCTTCTCTAATTGATGATCAATTTATCAGTATGGACTTCCTCCAATTGAATTCTATACACAACAGTTTACACAACAACCAAATTTGCGCACAGCAGATCCAATTTTGTAATGTTAGCTTTAATATTAGAATTAACATAGAATCAAAATTGAAAGAAAAAATATTTTACAAGTAATTATTTATTTATATGTTATTTTTAAATGAATTTATGGGTATTTAAAATTTGTAACATATATTTTACATTGTTATTTATTTATTAATTTATCATGACTAAACGGGCTGAGCACTTTGGACACAAATATCAATCCACGCACACATTTAGATATATTATCATCTCTGTCCGGTTTCAACTTGGGTATCCTGTTTTACCACCAAAAGTTTTATATTTAGACTCTCTAAATAGTCCCCCCCCCCCATAATCGGGGTACTTTTGATCCCCCCTCCACCTCCCCTCAAAATTATTTCATAAAAACTCGTTATGTCGTGTCCACGTTTCTGAAACTCGAGTTTTCTTATCAGGTTGACTGCCATGCTAAAAATTTGTAACCTGCTATAATTTCTTTGCGGGATCTAATAACCCTACAGTATACTTTTACCATTGGGCTTTGTGGGGTCTTTGAACCCTAAAGATTAAAATCATTTTTAGGCCTCGTAGGGTTATGAAAACCGTCAAAATATACACTTTCGTACGGAAACATATTTTGTCATGGCCTCCTGGGCAATTCTGTTAAATGGTTTTGAGATTAAAATATTTCTTATGAATCTAAATCTATTTTTAATTTAACGACGTATTTTTCCAATGAATGTGCGTATACGGGTAATATACGTATAATGATAAGCTAGTTTTATTTTTATTATTATACTATTTTATGTTATTACTCAATCGTGTTCTATCACTCAGTGTACACTGTTAACGGCGTTGTTATTTCTACATTGTACGGTAACGACAACAATATATTATTAACTGTTACAATATAAGTATTGAATGTAATTAATAATTATTAATTACAACTATTTATTCAAGAAATGGAAGAAATAATTGAAAATTGGTTAAATGACAGTGATGCGGAACTTATAAGCGACAGTGATGAGGAAGTAAATACTTACAAATATTTTTATTTTGGTACTTTTTAACAAAACAAATTTATTTTATTTATAAATAGGAAGTTGATGATTCAGACAAAGATTCTGATTGGAATGATGGTGAAAATTACGAAGATATCGGTGAAGAGATTGAAGTTGAACATTTTGAAAACGAAAGAGCTGCAGTTGAAAATAACATTCAAAATGAAACTACAACACTAACTTGGGGACCAGTTATAGGTAATCTTAATAATATACAATATAATCCTCATAATTTGGAAGTTGGTATAAATTCAGACATTATGGAAACAATGACGGATTGTTTGCCCATTGATTTTTATGGTTTATTTCTTGATGAAGAATTTTTAGACTTTTTAATAATAGAAACAAACCGATATGCCTCGCAATCTCTTCGTAATCGTAAATTGAAGGCATATTCTCGATTAAAAAAATGGAACCCGATTGATCGTACAGAAATGAGGAATTTTCTGGGCCTTGTTATGTGGATGGTGGACGGGCCGGGTGCGTATATTTGTAATACGCGAGCCCGATCACCGAAATAAAAACTACGCGCGCTACACTCACACACCGATCGACCTGTGTATGTGTGTATACGTGTATAGCAGTTCAATAGAGGTGGACGGGATCGCCGAGCAAGACTATTGAACGCTAGTGTGTGGTGGGTGTGTAGGTGTGTATATATGTGGTGTGTGGACTTAAAACTAAAATAAAAGGTAATACGGTTTTTGGTAACTAAGTTGCTGTAATATACAAATAATTTAAAATACACAAAATAATATAAAAATCACAGCAACAAAAAAGGTATAGAAAGATATAATAATATGGCCCTTTTGGCCCAACAGGTAAAAATGTAATAAATATAGGGTGCTGCTATGCGAGCCCCTATATGAAAATATAATATAAATATAAGGCCGCTATTAGAGCGGTATACAAAATAATAATATAGAGCCGCTATTAGAGCGGTATACAAAATAATAATATAGAGCCGCTATTAGAGCGGTATACAAAATAATAATATAGAGCCGCTATTAGAGCGGTATACAAAATAATAATATAGAGCCGCTATTAGAGCGGTATGCAAAATAATAATATAGAGCCGCTATTAGAGCGGTATACAAAATAATAATATAGAGCCGCTATTAGAGCGGTATACAAAATATTAATATAGAGCCGCTATTAGAGCGGTATACAAAATAATAATATATAAAGAAAAACTCACATAATTGGCGGTGCTCGGCTGGCCAGCTGCTACCTATGCCTGGAATAAACAATAATTGACACACACACTATAATATAATAAAAAGAGTGGCAATTAGTGCACACAAATAAAATACAAATTTTTGGCTATTTGAGCCGTAACAATAATATATATATATAATAAAAATGGCAATTCGCGCCCGTAAAGTATACAAAAATAATGCGGCGATTCGCGTCCGCACAAATACAAATAAGCTGGCGATTTGCGCCGAAGAATATAATAAATTTGGCGCTTAGCGCCCGCACAACTAATACTCAAAAATAATAATTTCTGCACGCACACAACAATACGTGCTTCGTGTTGCACACTGGAATAGACTCGCGGCCAGGCGGCCGTATTAAATGATAATCAGCAGCCGATCCGGCGGCGCGCGATAGCGCTCTTATCTGCATGTTATATAATAATTCACAATACAATTAACAAAAATAAAACAATACAAAAATAACAATTATAATATGTGACTGTGTTTGTGTGTGTGTGTGTCGACCGATGTGGCGGCGCGAACATTCTCCCCCCTTGAAAATGGTAATTTTCAGTTATTTTCCAATTCTTTTTCAACTGGCAGGTAGCATAATTTGATTACTGGTCTTTTGGTCTCTGTGCCATTTGCTGTTCGTATGGTGACTACTCGGGTGTGACCATCCTTGCCTGGATGAAGACATATTATGCGAGCCATTTTCCACTTGCATGGAGCCATGTTATCTTCCTTGACAATTACGACATCTCCGATTGCCAAAGGTTTAGATGCAGTTGTCCATTTTCCCCTGACCTGAAGCTGAGGGAGGTATTCTGAGGTCCATCTGCTCCAAAATGTCTGCATGAGAGCTTGTACTAGTCTCCACCGTCTTAAACCGCTTATTTGCTGTGATGCCAAATCTGGTTCTGGAGGTAACGTGATTGGACCCCCGATTAAAAAGTGAGCGGGAGTGAGGGGTTCCAAGTCTTGTGAGCTACTACTCAATGGTGAAAGAGGGCGTGAATTTAGGCATGCTTCAATTTGACACAGTAGTGTCTGAAGCTCGCTCAGAGTTAAGTATGCATCCTTGACAATTCTTGTTAAATGGTGCTTTGCACTCTTTACGCAGCTTTCCCAAATGCCTCCAAAGTGTGGGGTTGATGGCGGGTTGAAATGCCAGTTGATGCCTTCATTTGCTAACTGTGACTCAATGCCCTTAGTGTATATTGCCAGTTCTCGTCTTGCTCCAACAAAGTTGGTGCCGTTATCACTCCAAATTTTATCAGGTTTTCCTCTCCTAGAACAAAATCGCCGTAGTGTGGCAATAAATGCACTAGATGTCAAGTCCTCAACAGCTTCTATATGTGCTGCCTTGGTAGAAAAGCAGACAAATATTGCTATCCAGGCCTTTTTTCCAGGCTTCCCACGAATTCCGCTTCGTATTATTAATGGGCCAGCGAAATCAACGCCTGTATTACTGAAAGGACGCGTACAGGTGACTCTTTCTTTAGGCAGTGGTGCCATGAGAGGATGTTGGAACTTCGGCTTTGCTCGAACACAATCAATGCAACGTTTGACCACTGATCTTGCTGTAAGTCTTCCACGTAGAGGCCAGTATTGATGTCTTAGGTCGGCAAGGAGAGCTGATGGGCCACAATGTAGTAAACTCCGATGACGTTCGGTAAAAATCAGACGAGTCACTCTATGGTCAGCTGGTAGAATAATTGGTGTCCTCTGATCTTCTGAGATCGCAGCGTTCTCTAACCGGCCTCCCACGACTAATAACCCGTTCTTTAACAGAGGATTTAAGGACTTCAACTTACTGCGGTAGGGCACATTATTATGCTGCCTTAGTGAAACTATATCCTTACCAAATGCTTCTTCTTGCACTGCCTGGAGTACAGTTCTTTGAGCTGCTTTGATATTTTGAACAGTGAGGTACTTGACCATTGGCCTTCTTCGCTTTGAAGCAATATATTCAATGAACTTTGTGATCCACCCAACTGCACGTGTAAGTTTGAGCCAGCTAGAGAAGCTGCTGACCAAGTCTTTGATCGGATTTGTTGCTATTAGCGCTAAACGCAACGGTCGTTGTTCAGGAAGTTCGGTCTCTAATACTGGTTGTATGGGAATGTGAATCCAACAGTCGTCTGCTTGAGATAGCCAAAAGGGACCATGCCACCAAATTTGTGATGTACTTAGTTCTTGTGCTCTTAATCCACGAGAAATTATATCTGCTGGGTTTTCATTTGTCTTCACATGTCGCCATTGAGAAGGATTGGAGACTTCTAGTATTTGTGTTATTCTATTCGATACATATGTTTTCAGTCGGCTGGAATCGCTATTCAGCCAAGATAATACAACCATAGAATCAGTCCAGAGGCGGAAATCTAGCGAATTTATCTTCCATGAATCAGAAATCTTGACAATCAACTGTACTAACAAATGTGCCCCATTTAACTCCAAGCGAGGAATTGTTATACCTTTAAGCGGAGCTACTCGAGTCTTCGAACACAGCAACTGTGAATGCCAAGTTCCGTCATTACCCAACGAGCGGACATAGATACAAGCCCCATAAGCCTCTAACGATGCGTCGCAGAAGCCATGCATTTCTATTTTTTTACTTATGCTAAATATACTTTTTCGTGGTATTGATAAGCCTTTGAGAATTTGTAATTCTTCGTAATATGAACGCCATTTCATTTGAAGGTCTTCTTGTAACTGTGTATCCCAATCAATTTTTAATTGCCAAAGTTGCTTAAGAAATATTTTTCCCTTGATGAGCACCGGTGCAAGAAAACCTAATGGATCAAAAATTCTATTTAATTGCGACAACAAGGTTCTTTTAGTGAGTTTATAGCTTTCAGGTACATCTGCTATTTGGAAGCGGAATTCATCAGCAATCGGTTTCCAACACAGACCCAAAGATTTAACAGTATCATCTTCACTTATATTCAAAACGAATAGTGGATCTTGCTCTTCTTTAGTTATGCACTGTAACACAGTTTGGGAATTTGAACACCATTTACGAAGTGGTAACTTGGCGGAATTCAGAATCATGCTCACTTCTTGTTGTAACCGACAGCATTCTGCTTCGGTGTCAGAGCCTGTCATTAAGTCATCCATATAGAAGTCCTGTCTGATGACTGTTGTTGCCTTCGGATAACGCTCACTAAATTCTTCAGCCAATTTTACAAGACATTGAGTAGTCATATATGATGCTGGAGTGGTTCCATAGGTAACTGTTACTAATCTGTATGTACGAAGAGATTCACTGGGGTCATTTCTCCATAAAATTCGTTGTAAATCCCAATCGGGTTCAGCTATGGCGACTTGCCGGAACATTTTTTCAATATCTGATGTTATTACATGTTGGTGTCTTCTAAACCGAATCAATATCGCAAACAACTCCTCCTGGACTGTAGGGCCACGCATTAGTATATCGTTTAGTGATATACCTGAAGAAGATCTGGCGGAAGCATCAAAAACCACTCTCACCTTTGTGGTTAGACTTGAGGTCTTTTGAACTGCGTGATGCGGCAGATAGTATGCATTTAAAGGAATAGATAATTCACAGCTAACTTCCTGCATGTGGCCCATCTCTAAGTATTCTTGCATAAACTTTATATATTCTGTGCGTAAGTACGGATCCTTTTGTATTCGTCTTTCCACACTCATAAAGCGTGATGTCGCCATTGTTACACTGTCTCCTAATTTATCAGCATTTGCTTTGATTGGTAATCGAAGAACGAATCGGCCATCATCATTGCGGATTGCAGTTTTTTGGAAATGTAAGACAACTTCCTTTTCTTCTAAGATCCTGAGATTTGGTTTCGACAGTCGCCCATAAACCGTATCATCCTCTAAGTGTAGAGCCTTCCAATCAGTTTCAAGAGAAGCACCAACGGAATTAATACCAACTAAGCATGTGGAATGCAGTTCACCTGTAACAATCCAGCCAAACTGACTGTCATGTAACCATAATGCTTCCAAATTTAGAGATCTTCGTTCCATTCTTAAGATGTCAAAGAAAATGCCACCACCTATAAGTAAATCAACTGGTCTTCTTTTATAGAACAATGGATCAGCGAGCCTTGGGTATAAGTCTTCCGGAATTGTCCATCCTCCTTCAGGTATGGGACAGGCAGATAAGTCAGAAACGATACTTGGTAGTACATAGCAAGTTAAGTCGACATTATAATCACTCGTTCTGGACTGAATCGTTAAGTCAATACAAGCTGCTGCTAGCACTTGATTAGCACCTATTCCACATATTGGAAGGGAACTTTTTCTTCCTGGTAATTGAAGTAGAGTTGTTAAATTCTTGGAGATGAAGTTTATCTGAGATCCGCTGTCAAGTACAGCCCTACATTCATGTAGCCTGCCACACTTGTCTCGCACATGAACAATAGCGGTCGCGAGAAAAACATGACCAGGTTGGGCTGCTGAGATGCGCGTAGCAGATGCGGATGTACTTGGTAATACTTGAGGAGCAGCCTCTTCCTGTCTACTAGGTTGAGTAGGAACATGATTGTCACTGTTCTGCTTTCTCCCCCTTTCAAGGTGTAGCAATGTGTTGTGTTTTCCCTTGCACTCGCGACAAGAATACAGCGATTTACTCATATTAGATGTGTGTCTTGATGAAAGACAATTGAAACAGCGTCCTGCATTTCGGACAAACGTAAGTCTATCGGTTACTGACAGGTCCTTGAACTTATCGCAATAGAATAATCTGTGCATGCCGGGGCAACAAGGGCAAACTTCAGTCTCACTAGCAACAAACAGTGCCCTTTTCCCGGGTTGTGAGATATTTTTACTTGAAGCAGTAGCTGATGATCTCACCGGTTTGTTCTGAAGTGCATCCGAACCTTCTAGAGCTGTGCATCGACTTGCCAGGAATTTTTCTAATTCAGAGAACCTCGGTAAATCTGTGTTTCTCTGGTGCAATAGCCATCCCTGAGCAGAACTCTTGTCTAATCTAGAAGTAACGATTGTTATAAGCCACGCATCCCAGTGCTCAACGGGTTGATCCAATGCTCTGAGAGCTGCCACATGTGTTGTTACACAAGCAAATAAGTTCTGCAATGAGCTAGCTGGTGAATCGTCCATGTATGGACAGTTAAGAATAGAACGTACATGGGACTGAATCACCAGACTGCGGTTATCGTATCTCTGTTTTAGTAACTGAATCACTACCTCGTAGTTCCCGTCACATACTGGTGTCGAACGTACTAGATCAAGAGCAGGGCCATCTAAGCAGGAGCGCAGATAATAGAATTTTTGTGCGGCAGAGTATCCTTCATCTCGGTGTACCATAGCTTGAAAAATATCGAAAAACGATGACCAATCTTGTATATTTCCATTGAACCTTGGTAACGGAATTGGAGCGAGTTGCGTTCGGGTAGCGAGCGAGTTGTTTCCGAAGGATACATTATGTCCCGTAGTACTAGGTGCCTTTTCGTGATTTATTATCTCCTGTATTTGTGACCTGATTGCAAAATACTCACGTTCAAATATATCACGTTCAGCTTCAGATCCTTCCTGGTCATCAATTGCAATTAACTCGATTTGGCACTGAATTTCATCAAACTTACGATTGATTTGAGGAAGTTCTTCTTGTCTAAATTCGAGTAAAGAAACAGCTTGAATGGTAGGATCAAATTTATTTACGAAAGTATTAACACGAGTAAGTGCAGCTTTGATAGTTCCTCGTTTCCGCCTTAATTCAGATAACGATCTTTTTGTATCTTCTTCCAACGTCATACTGAAGCGTAGATGAAGGATAGACAAATGAGAAAAAAGTACTCCAGAGTAGTACCTATATTTATAGTTATATTATTTGAAACGTAATAGGCTATAATACTATTTAAGATGTCATAAACATAAATGCGTATACCTTTATGTACTAGGAAAAAATGAAAATTCAATTTTAAATAATAAATTGAGAACTGGTAGAATATTGATCTATAATTGATTCTAAATTTATTGATTGACGTTCCTAAATTAAGCACAATTATAGATCACGTCGAGGTCACCATATGGACGGGCCGGGTGCGTATATTTGTAATACGCGAGCCCGATCACCGAAATAAAAACTACGCGCGCTACACTCACACACCGATCGACCTGTGTATGTGTGTATACGTGTATAGCAGTTCAATAGAGGTGGACGGGATCGCCGAGCAAGACTATTGAACGCTAGTGTGTGGTGGGTGTGTAGGTGTGTATATATGTGGTGTGTGGACTTAAAACTAAAATAAAAGGTAATACGGTTTTTGGTAACTAAGTTGCTGTAATATACAAATAATTTAAAATACACAAAATAATATAAAAATCACAGCAACAAAAAAGGTATAGAAAGATATAATAATATGGCCCTTTTGGCCCAACAGGTAAAAATGTAATAAATATAGGGTGCTGCTATGCGAGCCCCTATATGAAAATATAATATAAATATAAGGCCGCTATTAGAGCGGTATACAAAATAATAATATAGAGCCGCTATTAGAGCGGTATACAAAATAATAATATAGAGCCGCTATTAGAGCGGTATACAAAATAATAATATAGAGCCGCTATTAGAGCGGTATACAAAATAATAATATAGAGCCGCTATTAGAGCGGTATGCAAAATAATAATATAGAGCCGCTATTAGAGCGGTATACAAAATAATAATATAGAGCCGCTATTAGAGCGGTATACAAAATATTAATATAGAGCCGCTATTAGAGCGGTATACAAAATAATAATATATAAAGAAAAACTCACATAATTGGCGGTGCTCGGCTGGCCAGCTGCTACCTATGCCTGGAATAAACAATAATTGACACACACACTATAATATAATAAAAAGAGTGGCAATTAGTGCACACAAATAAAATACAAATTTTTGGCTATTTGAGCCGTAACAATAATATATATATATAATAAAAATGGCAATTCGCGCCCGTAAAGTATACAAAAATAATGCGGCGATTCGCGTCCGCACAAATACAAATAAGCTGGCGATTTGCGCCGAAGAATATAATAAATTTGGCGCTTAGCGCCCGCACAACTAATACTCAAAAATAATAATTTCTGCACGCACACAACAATACGTGCTTCGTGTTGCACACTGGAATAGACTCGCGGCCAGGCGGCCGTATTAAATGATAATCAGCAGCCGATCCGGCGGCGCGCGATAGCGCTCTTATCTGCATGTTATATAATAATTCACAATACAATTAACAAAAATAAAACAATACAAAAATAACAATTATAATATGTGACTGTGTTTGTGTGTGTGTGTGTCGACCGATGTGGCGGCGCGAACAGATGGGATTGGTAAATATGCCGAGTTTAGTTGATTATTGGCGGAAAGATATATTGTATGTGCATAAAGTTACTGAAGTAATGAGTAGAAATAGATTTGAGTTAATTTTAAGTATGTTTCATTGCTCGAACAACGAAAAACCAGAACATGGAAGGTTAGATAAGATACAAAAATTGGTGGACTTTTTAGTATTTAATTTTCAAAAATGGTATATACCTGAAGAGGTCTGCATCGATGAAAGTGTTGTACCATTTATAGGAAGACTTATTTTTCGACAATATTTAAAAAATAAAACACATCGTTACGGCATTAAAATTTTTAAGCTTTGTGCAAAAGATTTCTACACGTTACAGTACAATATTTATGCGGGAAAAGAAGCGGTTCGTGAAACTAATGTTTCACACAAAATAGTTTTAAAATTATTGAAACCTTATTTAAATTTTGGAAGATGTTTATTCATTGATAATTGGTATTCTAGTGTAGAGTTGGCCGAAAAACTTAACTGTGAAAATACTCATGTGGTCGGAACTTTAAGAGCTGACCGACGTGGTAATCCACGTGATGTAATAAGTAAAAAATTAAAAAAAGGAGAACTTTTCGCTCAGCAAAGTAATTCTAATATTGTTGTCATGAAATGGCGAGATAAACGTGATATATACTTAATTACAACTAAACACACTGATGAAACCATAGAAATACGACGAAGAACTGGAGATATAATAAAAAAACCTCTTGCGGTGGAAGATTATAACGTTGGAAAATCTTTTATAGATCGTTCAGACCAAACGGCATCTTATTCAAGTCCCTTAAAAAGGTTAATAAAATGGTACAGAAAAGTAGCGTTTGATATACTTTTGTCAACTTCTGTTGTGAATGCTCTTTCACTTTACAAATCTGTTACTATGAAGAACATCACTATTACAAGATTTAAAGAAGAAATTATTAAACCACTTTTATTCAAACCTACTGTACCAGCTCTACCAGTAACTCCTACCTCTCATAAACTTATATCTTGTGGCAATTTAAAAAAAAAGGATGTGTCAAAAATGCTATTCAAGGTTGTCATCTGAATTTGGAAGGAAAGTGGCACAAAATAAAACAAAGAAAATATTAACACGCTGTGAAGGATGTAACATTTTTATGTGTAGGGATTGTTTTATTAAATTCCATAAAAGTTCTTTGTAAATTATAGAAATATGTTGTTGCCCATAATTAACAAAAAATACATTATAATTATTTATGTGTAATTTTATTTTACTTTTATCTATTATAATAAAGATAACAAGATGTTGTAATATAAATTTATTTTATGATAACCTTGTAAAAAATATAGTAAGTCGAAAAAATTAGTTTATAAAGATTACCTATTGTCTTGTAGGGTTTTTTCACCCCACATGTGTCATAGAGGCCTCGTAGGGTTCAGTGACCCTACTTGATTTTATTAAATAATTGGATTCTACTAAGTGAGATAATGATATAATGTTATTAGGTAATTTTTTTTAAATTCATTTTTTTAAGGTCAAATTGGAAATGTTTGTTAGACAATACAAGACAAATTTCCGTTAAACGATATGTAAATGTAAATGACGGGTCAATAGACCCCCCACGGCAGTCAACCTGTTATAGTATGTGGGCCGGTGATGAAATTCGGCGTCTTGTGTAGAAACTGTAAGAGACGTCTTCGTGGATCCGAAAGTCAAAATTTGCGTTTTTCGGGGTGTTTACGCACGGACACTTTATTTTAGGCGCGTCGAACCGTTTTTGTAGTTGGGCCTTTTAGAGGGCTTTCCGCTGTATCAATTGGTACCGATATCAGTACGCCATGTACATAAATACCCAGATAGCAAATTTACGTTCTTGAAATACTTCAGTAATGTTAAGAAAATAACCTTGTTGTTTTTATAACATTTCCAGATACTAGATAGTTATAACTATCTTTTTTAATGTTATTATAACATTCTCTTAGAGTTTTTTGGCCACCGAAATGTTGTTCTATTAACATTCTCAATTAATATTATTATAATGTTGAACCCAACTTGTTGTAACATTATTAAAATAGTGTCAAAGTATGTTATAATAACATCACAATCTTGACTTTATAATCATATTATATATATATATGTATATATATATACACACACGAGAGGCTCTAGCCCCTGTTCACCAACCCACCTTATTAATTATTTAATAGATTTGGAAACCTGTTGTTAGCTAACAGATCAATTAATATTAAACTATTATAAACCGTTATTACATTCTTTTAATAGTTGGGTAGCTGGTGACTATGATAGGTTTTAATAAAAATTTAAAAGACTGATCACTGTATACTGTTTGACTATAGTGTTTATTAGAAGAAGACCGCCTTGGTCTACTATAAAATTCATAATAATAATAATAGATGTATGTTAATATACAAATGAGGTGTAATACAAATATAATGAATGAATAAATTAAGTTAATTTATCCTTAGTTTTATTCTTAGTAGTTGCTTGAAGTCTGTAAGGAGCATGCGAGAGCCAAATTCTCAAAGGTCCATCTATTTCTTTGTCAGTGTGTGTCTTGTATTTTATATGTAGTCGTAATGCATCTGAAACAAACATTTAATTTACAATAATTAATAACTTTTTTGTGTAATCAGTAGTCAGGGGTTAGGGGGCACAAAGTCTTTCCCATAAAAATTTTGATAATGAATATGTATAGGTCATTCCTTATACATATATTAAAATCATTTAAGATCTGGGGATCTAGGATTATGATTAATAGTAAGTATTTTTTGTAATAGTTATGTTGATAAAGCTGGTGTTTTTAATTTTTTTTTTTTTTTTAAGTTATAGGTTTGAGAACCATTTTAATCAATTAATTGACTGAACATGCCTAATTTTAAGTGAATATTATATAGTAGTGGTATATTTTCAATTTAAATTATAAACAAATAATTTATGCTTACCTATAATCAAACGGTAGCAAGCCAAACTTGAAAATGATTTTTTCTGCTTAAAACCATACAATGAGTAGTTTATCAAAAATGTGTCATCAAACATACGACCCATAATTCTTCTAACACTATTTCTGATATCTTTCTTTCCAACGAATAAAGAGATTTTACTAACCTATAAGTGAATAATAATTTTTAAAAAAAAATGTTAATTTAATTAAATCATTGAAACCATATTTTGATATATTAAATAATTACCAAAGATTTTCTTAAATCTTTATCTTGAATTTTGTTATGTAATACTAATAGGTCTTCATCACTTTTTATAGGAAATAGTGTTTCTATGTCCACATCGTCAGTTACTATAGTTGTTCCTGATGAACTGTTCATAATTTTTTCAACATTTTCATTTATAGAATGGCATAACATCATTAATGCTTGTATTTCATACTTCAAGAAAGAGAAAGATGTAAGCGATATTATGTAAATCTGTAAGACATTTAATTATTAGTATATTTTAAACAGTAAATAAATCTATATGATTATTAGTTAATTTAATAGAAACATGTAATTTAAAGAATTGCCAAAAGAAAACCCAAGGAAAAAACTCGTTTAAAAATTGTACATAACATGATATAACATTTCAATAATTGAGCAATAAAAATTAGATTTATTTAATGCTTGTCTTAGTGTTTGAAAATAAATACCTACTAATTATTAAGTATACAGCCATTTCAGGTTGTACTTCAAACTATTAGTAATTCAAAATTTAAAAAAAAAAAAACCACTAAATATTTTATTTTACACTATCCATTATTACTATTCCTCTTTTAAAATTTTAATCATTACCTATATGAATATTAATTATTGATTCAATATCCAATTTAAAATTCCTATATTAATGTACCTACATACTTAACTGGACAGAGAAAAATAATATGAACTATCCACTAATAATAATATGATAAAAATACTTATAGAAATATATAATATAATATATAAATTATCTAGACTGGAAAACAGTCTTCGCTCAAAATCATTTTTTATTTTACCTATAATATGTGGTATCAATGAATTCAAATTTAACATGCCCATTACAATTACCTACTCCAATGACATCTATAAATTAATTACAGGAGAGCAACTTCTCTAGTTTTATATATAACAATTTTCAGAAAATCATATTTCAAATGTTCATCAAAAATGTGCAAATTTTTGTTAATGGTAAGTAAACACAAAAACTAAAACGTTACCTGATATCATTTTTTGGTTTTCAGCAGGATATTGTAGTTGGCGCTTAACAGAGTTGTTATTAGAATTATTTGTGTGACTACTATTAATATTAACTTCAGAGACTAATTTCCATGGTCCACTAGGCGATGTCATAACAATAACAGGACTGGGGATAGATTTTATTGGAGTTTCTTTCAATGGAGACGTGTCATCTAAAATTCATTAACACTTTACTATAAGTACACATAATATAAACCATTTAATACATTTAAATTAAAATAATATTCAAGATAAAAAGTATTTAATGCATAATATACAGTATAATGAATGTATTAATTTGATGATTAATATTACCAAATTCCTGTTCAAAAATTTTGTTTTGTTTAACAGTCCATGTTTGATCTTTATCAGAATCATCAAAATCACTAATGCTAGAACTATCATTGTCAGAAATATTAGAAATTTGATTAATTTTAGATTGTGTTAATATATTTTGATCAATAGTATCTGAAACAAAAACGATTTTTACTTGAATACTAATAATAAAGTAACAAATTATAGAGCATAAACAGTACCATCAACAGGGTTATACTGAGGTTGGTAACTAGAACAACTTTCATGCTGAAATTCTGAATTAAGTTTCACTTTTTTAAACACTTTATTTTTAGGATTGCAAGATGCACTACGTCGTTTTAAATGATACTTTGGTACACCGTTAAAATGTTCATCTTCGGTAAATGATAAATCTGATTTTATCATCGCTTTTGGTAATTTAGATTTAGCTTTATCTAGAGAAGCTATAAAAAAAATGTACAATGTAATTACCTTAAATACACGAACAGATTTTTTTTCTAATATAAAATAAGCAATGAACTATCACTAACTATATGTTATTTCAGACATTTTTCGAACGTTGTAAAAATAAAAATCATTCTTGTTTGGCTTTTCTCGACTTTCGATTATCTTTTGGGAATTTTTCTGATTTTTTAGCCAGGCACAAACATTTTTTTTTAACCACGTATCAGGTACAACTGAGACTGTATTATCATCAGTGAAGTTCACAATATTCCACCCAAACATCTAATTTTATACAATAAAAAATTTAATTATTTACTGATACCTATTTGTTAAATTATTTTTATAATTTATAATACTTTAATTGATACTTTACATCTAAAGGTAAATTAGTTTATTCTTTGTAAGTTAGTGTATTTATTTGAATTTTATTAGAGAATAATAATAATTAGGTATTAAATTTTGATTTCTGTAAATTTATCAATACAATACATATTTATGCATAGTACTTTTATATTTGTTATTTACCTATATACATTTAAATAAAAAATAAATTACATACAAAAAATAAAGTTGCTATTCAAGAAATGAAAATGTTGAATGGCCTGGAAGAAATTTACGCATTTACTGATTATACATTTTGTACGGAAGCATATTTTTTATGCATTTATTAAAAAGATATTTAATATTTTAATTTTTAAAGAAATGACTATCTAATGGTTAAAAAATAGATATTAGGTACCTAAGTTAAATTAATTCAAATATGCTGATCTTAATAAAAAAATTAAAAAACTATCCGGTTAATGCACATAATATTTTTTGTTTATAAAATGTAGGTTAGTACCTATAGGTTTATATAGGTTCCTTTGACTAAAAAAGAAAAAGTCTTAATCTTATATTATGATTGAAATAGAAAACAAATTTTAGTGTTGAAGGCCCTTAAATTTAAATAATAAAAACATAAATAAAAAAAATTGTTTTAAATTAGATGTCATCATGTATTACTGGCATGGCTATATGTACTTGCTATCATGAAAAAATATCACCATTTTTTTTTTTAATGTCATGTTCATTCCAGCATTTAATTTTACTAGACAGGTTTTGTACTATAAATATATCTAGTATTGTGGAGTTAATGGGGCTTTCGTATAATGCTGACTTAATTTTAAATTTTTGACTAATTATTAAATATTCCATCATCTCTTAAACAAAAATTTAAGCATCTTACAATATCTTTGTTTTTGGTTAAAATATAACTATTTTTTTCATTTTGAATTTTAATCTTAATAGTTTTATATAAAAGAGTATAATATTCAAGACCATTTAAATACTCTGGCAACGGGCCATTAGTATGTTGATTTTTTAATGTAGGTTTTTCTTCTAGTAATTGTTTAATTTTGCCTTCATTACTGTTGTTCAAATTTATAAAATTCTTTTCATTATACCAATAATTAACTTGTTGTAAAGGTTTGTCATGTTTGCTCAAAAATGACTTGAGCTGTTTCATGAAGCTTTCAAAAATAAACGTGGAACAGTTATCTAAGGGACCATACCTTAAATAATCATCACAGATATGGAGTAGTCTATGAACGTTATGGGAAACAAATTGCTGGCCATAAATGTTTTGTAAACTCATCACAAAGAAATCTAGTAACTCCCTAGCAAAATCTTTAGAAATTTCTTATAGAAAACTATAATTTAAACTCAGAAGAATAAGCATAGCAATATTAAGTGACATAAAGTTTGTGTAACATGCTTCAGTAATGATGTTTTTTAAAACAATCGGTCCAGTATGCAATAAAAAAAAATTGATGCTCTGTGGCCTTCCATCTAGAAAGTTCTTGTATACTCCTACCCTTCCTAACAAAATCAGAAGTAATGTAGGAATTAAGTTTCAAAATTAATTTTGATAATTCATCAACTTTTCTTGCTCGAAGACGTATACTCAATGGGTCCTTATTTACCCAAAGCATTAACAATTTCTTCATAACACCAATATTCACAAGATGTAAATAATCAAGGCTAAATGAATAAACAGGATCGAAATTGGGCAACTCTGCTAAATTAGAAATTGTGTCATACACGTGAAAATCTTCATCCAAAGTTTTAATGTAGGAAATATGATCTCTACTAGTGGACTTCATTTGTGTATATGGGAAACATACTCTACTATCTATGTATTCACCTTAAATCTTGCATCGAGTACAATAAGAAAATCCACTATGCCCTTTGACTTTAAAGATAAAACTTTTAGCATTAATTTTAATAGGATTTATTATTAAACCATTGGTTGCAAGATCTTTAGTTTCTACAGCAAAATCTAACAGGAAATCATTGCTGCAATGTGTTTTTTCTGTACCATAATAAAGTCCCACTAAAAAGACATTTTTTGGTAATGGAGACTGAACTTCAATGAAGGCTAAAATCGGCCAAAATTGATTACTACTACTTTTAGAAATAGGTAATCCATTTATACCTATTGCAATTTTTACTTCATCAACATTTGGGGGTAAATTCAATTTAATACCATTAGCTAATCCAAAATGATGATAGAGACCAGGTTCAACATTGCGAATTCGTTTTGAAGCACTAGAAGGTATTTGTAATAGAGTACAGGTATTTGTAATAGACAGTCAGCAGGTAGATTGTTAAAACAATCATGTTTCTTAAGTCCCTTTAGTAAACCATTAACAGCATTGTGAGGTACATTATACTGCACTGACCACGTTGCCAAAAATTGTTGAATAGAATAATCAGAAGTATTATCAGAAAATTGAGATGCAGTAATTGGATTTGAAATTATAGAAGAAGTTGAGGAAGTTAATTGTTCTGGAAGAGTAACCAAATTTGAATGATCATATGTTAACGATGAAAATAAAACTCTAGATTCACCTGTTTCAACTGCACTGCTGCAAGGTATACAATTTTTCTCTAACTGCTGTTTTGTTTGCCCTATAGTACTAACTTTATTATTTATATTATTTATGTCATCTCTCAAAGCTGGACGAGAATACACATTTTGAAGTATATTTATTTATTTCCTAATTTTCCTTCTTTTTGTTCTCTTACTTTCATACATTTTTTTTAGTTAGTTATAGGTATGTATTAGGTTATTCAGATTGTATTAATAGACAAACAAACAAGCATTACACACAATCCCCAAAGGGATGAATACAAATTAGCAATTATATAAGTTATAACTCTACTACTTACCTAACTATACTAAGTTATAAACTTTATTAAAATGTAGATTACAATTTCATATTATTTTTAATGACAATAGGACTTGCTTCAAAAAATAGTATTTCTGGTCACTATATTGTTTATGTAAAAACTATAATAAATAATTCTTATTATCATTATTTTTAAACATTTTGATTTCAGTTAATACATCAGCTCTACACAATTTTCGTTACAATTTATATGGACTATTGACTTGTTGATTATTATTTCAGTCAATATGGTTAATATTTTGATAATACAATCCAGTAGGACTATAACATTGCTAGTTGCTATATAGTCAATGCCATTTTAGAAAATCTATAGCATACTAAAATTCTTCATAATGATATTCTAAGATTATTTGTATTCACTAAAAATATCTAGATGATTTGGATGATAAATATTAAAACAATATTCCAATTTACAACTGGAAACAATAATAATAAAAATATTGGATTCTATACCTATTGGATTTTAATATTTCAACAGGCAACAAAATTAAAAATATGGTTTGTACACTTAATACCTACACATTTTAAGTGAAATATTATTCAAGTTACCTATTAGGTTTTTATTGTATTAGTTTAGATACCTTATCAACCAAATTTGAAAGAAATGTAAACAATTGAATCCAACCAACATTCCAGAGGAAAACAATTACCAATCATTTTGTATACATATAAAACTAAAAATTGTAAATGAAATTGTATGATTAATTTTAATATAAAATATTAAAAGAACATTATATTTTAATTTTAAAGTGTATTGTTTAACATAGCGAGATGCCAAATACTGACATTAGATATTTTGTAAAGGCAGATACAGGCTAGAGAAATGGGGGAAGGCAATGATATTTATTAAGTTAAAAAAAAAGATTATCCATCAGCAACCGTTGCATTGTCCCCTTTGCCCTCGACTTGTATCTGCCTTTTGGTAGGTTAGGTGATTTATTTATTGGAGAATTATTTCTAATTTCTTGAATACATAAATCATTACTTATATTTTGCATAACTGCATAACGAAAATGTTGGTTAAACTGTATCATCAAGTTAGAAATACATTTTATAAGGGCTCATAATAATTTTTATGAAAAAATTATTGTAGAATATGAAATTATTTGTGCATCAAAAATGTATTAAATGCAAGTATGTAATTTAACTAAAAAGTTAAATTATTCTGCTTCTGCAATATTGTAACTATTTTAAAAATGTAGAACATATTATATTAAATTTTATTAAAAGATGAGAAAAAAACATTAACTAGGATTAATAAACTATGCATTAAAAAATGTTAATATAGATATTCAATTAAAAATATGACATGTATGCAAAATATAAATTTTGAAAAAAGCTTGGCCCTAGTGACATTATAATAAGTTGTTTTCTTAAGATGCAATTGTGTTTAAAATAATTTTAACAAACTTACTTCATTTAAAGTGCATGTGCTTATTATTTTTATATGTAATCCTACAATTAATGTTTCATTATATAAAAAAAAAAAAAAAATGTAATAAAAAAAGAAGAAATTCCAATACATGCACATTGAAAAATAGACTAATTTTAAAAGAATACCTATACCAGTTTTATTTATAATTTAAAAAATAAGTTGACTATTTTGTTTTTTTAACTCCTCTGCATGTTATTAAGCTAATAAATATTTTTGATTGGTTTGTGACTTCAACCTGTATTAAAGTATATTATATTTTTGGTAAGTATGAACATGATAACATATTCGTGTTAATTTCCACGTTTACAATTACAAATTACAATTAAACTAAATTATCAACCGTGTATATGCATTCTTAACTCCAAAGGGACAGTAGTTGCCTAGTTCGTATTGAGGTAAATCATTATACATAAAAATAAAGTATTTATTTTTATTTTCTCGACATGTTTTTTTGAACATAAGAACTCACTACTCAATCCATATTCTATAAGTGTATAGGTTAGGTTATTATTTATAATAATAATAATAAGATAAGCTAATAATGTTTATTTTATGTTAATGTTTATTTTTAGCCTAAGTGCTAATAAAATTTGTAATTTGTACAGTTTTGTTAGTTTCATAGTTTGGAAAATTGCATGTTTAAATTTTCCATATCACTGGGCATTAAGGTTGGCCAACAAGATGGTAAGATTTGTTTATTTAAAAATTGTTAAGTAAACTTAAAATTGTACACAATAATACTATAGTAGTATTAGTCGTTAACGCTATGTCACCATGCTTTAATAATCTTTAATCTTTAACAGTCAAGGACCAAGGTAAATCGTATGTTCTTTTTCTATGAGGTAAACAGACTATACCGTCTACATCATTCACACTACAGAGTACAGTGTCTACACTTCTTCAGAGATGGTTTAAAACAGTTAACAGTTGTTGCTACTGTAGTATAGACTACATACCGTCTACTAGAGTAACAATAACAAGTTTTTATGTGTAACATATTTATTTTGTAAATACATACACTGTATTATTTTGATAAGTATTGCAGTAGTGACAACCATAGATAATAAAGATATCTTTATTAACAACGGAACAACTACGGATTATAAACATTGTTTAATTTAATTATAAGATAATATTATGTAATCGGCATTGAAAAGAGATTAATTGGGATAGGAAGCGATAATTAACAGTAGTAGTCCAATTAGTTATATGTAGCTAATAATATTATAATCGTGTGTTATTGTAGGTAGGTAGAATCAGGTAACAAGATTATCACCGCTATACCTTGGGTCGAATGATATCGAATTTACTACATAATAGGTATAACTTCTGGTCTTTATAACTGATAAGTTTTATTATGACCAGTGCCACAATGAGTAACCACCTTTGTGGGGCGAACTACGTGAGTCCATGGAAAGTGGGCGTTTTAAATACATTTAGGGGCTTTATGTACTTTGTAAATTGATAGGAATCGTCTTTTGCCCTGGGGTATAAAAATTTTAATAACTGTAATATGTAGGTACTGCCGAGTTATGACACATTTACATTCAATAAACACTTCCCAAAAGTACCCAACTTTGAGGGGCTATATCACATCAACGGATTGACGAAAAATGAAAATTTAAACGTGATAATTCATTAAAAAAATAGAGTTTTTAATTTATGAAATTTGAAGTATAGGTTTTCATTTGAAAATCAAAAGTCGATAGTGGTTTACCTAATAAATATAAGGGTGGAAATAATAAAAAGTTCTACAATTCTAGAACAGTGTAAATCTGAAATTTTGAAAAAAAAAATTGAAAAAAGTTAATACTTTTTGAAATAATGAGTGTTGTTTGATAAAATAAACACCCTGTATACAAAATAAACGCCATAAATATGGTGTAAAATTGTATTATATATGCTTACCGAACCAAATAGACTTTTTATAAAATTTGCTATATACATATACGGGTATTTTAGATGATCTAGGAGGTAAAGGCCATGCTGCAAACGTAGTACTGCATCTTATGTCCGAAAAATTGAATAATGGTCATTCAATCTACATGGGAAATTGTTATAATAGCATTGATTTAGCTGAACAATTATTACAAAAAAAGTCATACTATACAGGCACATTGTTATACATATGTATAGGTCTATGTACTCAGTCTTATTCACGTGTGCACATGTGCTTAAAAGTGATTCACTAATTTACAGTAAAATATGATTTGCAAACGGTTCAACTTAACTTGAGTTATTTCAGTAAAGTGCCAACATTTTGATTTTTTCAAATAATTTTATAATTGTGTGATAACCAGAAAAAAGTATAAGTTGATACTCATCTTTTTGAGTAGACCTAGTTTACCTGCAAATTCATTTTAAAGGGTGAGTTATTATACCATTATAAAAAGGATTGACTTAAATGTATTTTGATAAATTAACTTCATTATTTTTAAATTTAAATTTATTTTACTTTCAGTAATGTTAATATTATCACTGCCAACATTGATATTGCTATTATCTTAATCAAAACTTGCATTTTACTATAAACGACTGTAGAGAAGGTTTTCTGAAGAATTTGATCGCATGGCGTTTACAAAGTTAATAAATTGTGTTTGATGTGTACACATATATTGCACTTTGAAGATGATTACCAATGTTTCTTCATGTATTTGCATATAGTTGTAAGTAAAATATTTTTATGCTTTTTTTTTTTCAATTAATATCAAACATAATTTTATCTTATATATTTGATTTCAGGAAAACATAATACCTAGTTGTTATTTTTTTTTTTGCGAAGCTCATACTTAAATCTTTAATTAAAATCAATATAATTATGAATATTTAAAAACTTAAAAAAAAGTATTGTCACTTTTTAACATTTTATTAAGTAGCACTGTATTGCAGCGTTATTTTAAAATGTAAGTAGTTTTACCTAATTTTATAAAAAGTACATTAGCTTAAGGACTTAAATAAATAAATTTTAGTTAATTATATTCATTGTTTTTACTTTTAGAATGGTTAAATGTTATCTAGCAACGTGGATTCACTATTATTTCACTAAAATCTTGCATGTGACTACACTCTACAGTGATAGTTTGAAAGAAAACTACTAAGGAATTTAATCTTGTAGTGTGTTAACAATGTTCATTTATTTCTATATTAATGTATATTGCACTTCAAAGATGATTATCAATGTTTCTATGTATAATACATAAATAAGGAAAATAATTTTGGTAAACACAAGTATATTTTTATTTTCAACTAATTCTAAGGTTCATTTGAAATTGGAAATCTTTTTATAAAAGTAGTTATCATATTTTAAGTTGTGCATTTTAATATCAGAATCTACATAAGCAGAATATTGTGGTTTTTTGAATTTAAATTTTTTAGTTGATTCATTTAAACAATTGTTATATTTTCAAAGATATCATAGACCATAAACAGCTTTATCTATAGCTATTGAAATTGAAATAGTGTATCACATTAAATTGTAATTATTAAACTGCACCGTAAGCACAAAGGTTTATATTATAGTATTAATGTGGTCACTTTTTGATATTTGGTAGTTATAGGTTTTGTTAGTTAATGTTACTGATAAATGTATTGTTTACATATATTTAATATTTTTAAATATTTATGACAATTAATTAATGACAAGAGTTATATTAAACGAATATATTTTTTCACTAAATAAAAGATAATAATATTTAGTATTATAATTACTTATATTTTAACAAATGTTCAAAATTTTGACCATTTACTTTTAAGCACATTTCCATTCGTTTCAACCAGGGCTTTGCACCTGAACGAAACCCAAAACCCGAAACCCCAATTAACCCGAATAAATTTGCAAAACCAAACCTGTATAATACAACACCTGAATGAAAAAATTAACACCCGAATTAACCTGAAACCAGTATTAATATTTGGGTTAACCCAAAACCCGAATTATTATTAAATACAAAGAAATGAGTGGCATATCAATTCGTATGTATTTTACGCAAATAAGAAGATAAGAAAATAGTTGGCGTTATAATCGTTATATCAATAAAACATAACATAATAATATTATGTTGTATCGACTATTGATATTGACTGCAACTGTATAATTATTAATTCTCGACGATATTATCTTTAAACAAGTTCGTGTATTACCTTTATTTGCTTGTGTTGCTTGTGACCTGCGTTTAGTCATGACTTGTGATCTATTCTTTTATCCATGCTTGTGATCACAATAATTTACAGTGCCAAACGTGTCTATACAGTGTACAGACTACAAATACAACAGAATATAATATGAAAAATTAATATAAATTTAATGAATTAATATTAAATATAAACCAACTAAAGATGTAGAATCTAGATCATTGTTTTATATTATTTCACAATATTAAATAATTATATTTGTGTTATCTAACCTTTGTATTCAACAATACTAACAACAAAATTATGTTTGATCAAAATAAATAATAAACAAGAACTGTTTTTTGTAAAAAAAATGACTTTTTAATGGTAAGTATGATTTTAATATGTTTTTTTTAATATTATATTTGCTTTAAAAATAAAATAAAAGTACAATACCAAATTCGCGTCGAAAAGCTCATGTTAATTGATATAAAACATGGGTATTTTTTAACACCTAAATTAACCATAATTAACCCAAATAAATTTACATTTAACCATAACCAGAAAAGTCCATTAACCAGAAACACCCAAATTCAATAACCAAAATTTTCCTTAAACACCCAAAACCCAAAATCCGAAAAAAATATTCCGGTGCAAAGCCCTGGTTTCAACACTTCATGGTGGGTTACTTTTAATAACATTTCTCTAGGAATTGAAGCACAGGTGTCTACTATTTTATTTTTAAGTTCTTCTATAGTAGCCGATGGGGTTATATAGACAACTTCTTTTAAGAAACCCCAAAGAAAAAAATCTAGGGGAGTCAAATCTGGACTACGGGCTGGCCATTTAATTTCTGGACTATATGTACCTATTTATTAAAAGAAAAAAAAATTCTGAAATAATTAATTTGTCTTTAAAAACATGAAAACATGATTACCGATCCAGTTGACTCCAAACATTTCTGTTAAACATTCTCGAACTATGTTACTAAAGAAAGAACCGTGTAAAAGTAAATTCTTTTGAATCCTTGAAAAAGTAAAACGGCTAGGAATTGTACGGTCACCATAAAGTTCAGTATATAACCTAACTGCTGCTATAGCATTATTATTACACTGTATAACATTTAAGCATATCCATTTTTTCTTCGTTAGAATATGACATGATTTAAATTATATTGAAAAAAATGAGTATAAGCTCGTGATGTTACTGATATTAATGCTCAAAAAAAAAAAAAGGTATCTTGTAAACCAAATGTCATTGAACCATGGACACAAATAAGTTGCACCAATAAAATTGCTTGGATGCATTACCATGTAATCAAAGTGGTGTCTGCTATTAATTGGTAATTGATATTTCCCCAAAATTCTTTAAATAAAATGAAAATATACTTGTGTTTTGTTTAGCATGTAAATACATTTTTTTGTACTTTTTTCACATTTATTAGAAAAAAACAATTTGTTAATGATTTAAATTTGTATGTAAAAATGTTTATATTAAAAAAAAATTGTTTTTATTTAAATTTTAAAGTATTATTCAATACTAATACATATTGCATCTAAATTGTATGTTTGGGTTTTTTCTCATTTGTAAATTATTACTCCATAGAAGCTGTATTGTGTATTATAAACATTGAAAGATAATAAAAAAAAAATATTAAGATAGAAATAAAATAGTCTATACTTTGTTATTCATATAGAACATAATCTACCCAACCTAACCTTTCAATATAATGAAAATAAATAAAATAAAGAATCTAAATACAGAATACAGACAAGGAACTAACAATCATAAATTATGAATTGTATCAGGTAATTATTTTATTAAAAATAAAAGTGAAATAAAAATAAAAATAAATGGTATTAAATAGCACAACATATAAACTTGTCAGGAACTTCATACGGTGAAAAATAAGCTCGAGCTTAAGACCTTGGAGTTGAATGATGCTTCAAATTTAGTGGAAGATTATTTAATATTTTAACTTTTTTAAATTGAAGTCAACGAGGCAAAATCTCGAACAATAATTTTCTAACTGTTTTTTATTTGTGATAACAACTCTTATCATGGCGACACATTTAATATAATCACAGAACAATAATATTCAGTTCTTGAATATAATACAAAATTAACAAAATTAAAATAAAACACCATAGCTTGTGGTGGGTGCATAGAGTAATCTCTATGGGTGGGTGTAACATATTTTACTGTTTAATAGTATACATATATTTTAGTCCGTGCGTATATCTTAAATCGTGGTCCGTGGTGTTATCTCCACGGTGATTGTGGAGATAATTTCATGTGGTAGTGGTCACGGTTTAAGATATACCGTGGTAGTGTTATCAAAATAAAATTGATATTATCATTATTTTAATTTTTTTTGTTTGAACATAACCCAAAAAAAGTCCACCTTTCTAAATTTTGATTACCAATCACAGATATATGTATTATGTACACAATATGTATATGTATACAACAAACTAGATAGCCATAGCCGACAACTTTTAATAACTGAAGTCTGGTTCGTGGCTTATCGCAATTATTATTGGCAATTATCTTTTAACTAAACGCCGATATCTAAATTTACTTACCTTACCCGATCTTCGAGCATGTGCGTAATCTGGAAGTATTTTCCTGGATGTGTATAAATATCGATAAGTACATGTGTAATAGCTAAATAATGCCTACGATATTACAATATGTATTTCTAATTAATTATTACATATTTTAACTATTTTACACTCGTTTTACCTACTACTTACGATTATTTAGTATTTTATTCGAAGTAAATAGTTATGCTTATACCTATAGGCTATAAGATAACATAGGTAGACGATAAAATAGAAAGGAAATTATTTTATACATATTTCCTTTGTTTTTGAAAATTGTCAGGTGCAATATTAATCCATAAGCATTTAGTAATAAGTAGTAATTATTAACTAATATTTTATATTGCATACCGAATTATAATTATTGAGTTCGTATCCATTTACGAAGTATTTAGTATAATGGACTATTATCCTTATTTCTCAGTATTTAAAGGAGAATAACTTCGGAAGTTTTCGTTCAAATTTCGATTACAATACGTCAAAATTTTCAGAAAAATTTGCTGATTCACATTTTGCTTTAAAACATGTACGATCTCATTTGAAAAACCAAAGTTGGTATTGCCACAGGATACTCCTTAAATGTTGTGAAAAATCTAAGTACTCTAAAATATCGTCTTTAATTCCATTAAAAAATTCCAGAAATCAGAATTTGAATATATGCATAATTTAAGCATAAAAGTGGGGTGAGCATGCTTAAAAAATCACCCTGTATATAGACTGCTGATAATTTTGTATTTTAATGACTATATCATTCTTATAAACGAATAACATCAATTTCAAAACAATTATGAGTTAAATGAAAATTATATTATTGTCCACCTATTTTCGAAGTTCCGCCCACTGTGCAAATGTCCCAATTGAATTCAAACGGATTCAATTTCCAATCAGATTGCCATTTGAAATGACAATCAATAAGTCTCAAGGCTAAACGATGACTGTTTGTGGCTTAGATCTGGGCACACCGTGTTTTTCACACGGACAATTATACGTGGCATGTTCTCTCGTAAATAAACCATCCAGTTTGTTTGTGTTGGCTAAAGATGGATTTACTAAAAATATCGTACACTCCATCGCACTAAGAGACTGACAATATATTTTTTTAATTCATATAATTAATGATAGAGATCTAATTTTAAATTTATTAGTTAAGATATAAAAAATACAATGCATTTTCAAAAAAATTAATATTTGGTGTTTTGTTATTTTTATGGGCCGTCATCTTTCACAGTGCTCCATTCATCTCTCAGTCTTATACCAGTATACGGCATTCCCACACACTTACAATAAAAAAAAAAAACACACCCACATCATTGTAAAATAAATACATTCATCACTTCGTTCAGAATCTAAAATAGTTTAAAATTTATATAATTTATAAAAATATATTTGTTTAATGTTTATGTTATCAATAAAGAACTTTGTAATTTACTCATTCATTGCAGCCTATGTTCTATCCTTAATCCCAAGGGTTTTTAATTGTTATTAGTGACATTATTTGAATATTATTTGACATTCTCAATAGTTAACTATACTCTATGATCTCAGAAGCCACTAATAAACTACAAATAAAAAAAAAAATTATTTTCTCATAGTTACATACAGTGCCGGATTATGATATTTTGCGCCTGTAGGCAAACATTTTTCTGGCACCCCTCCTACCCAGGCCTTTGAAAGTAAAAGTAAATATTATGTACCTAACATAATATACTAATTATTCCTAAGTTCATAGGATTATAAAATTAATAATATAAACTAGATAATATTATATTTATTTAACATTATTATCAGTAGGTAAACACAGTATTCAAATTTGGGAGGGAATGCTGGGAGACATTGTTTTTTTAGTACTAGGTTACACTTAAGATATACAAAATACAATATTTTATCATAAATTAGATTAAATTAAAGTTGTAGTTTATACATAAAAAAAAAAAAATACAAATTTGTATTAATTATAACTACTATTTATTTTATAAAACAAATTGTCGCTTTCTAGTCTTACATTCAGAGAATTCTTTTATAATATGAATAAACGATATTTTATTTAAGAGTTCACTTTCTATTTTTAGTAATGCTAAAGAATTTAAGCGTTCAGCACTAGTAGTAGACCTTAAATAATCTTTGATTCGTTTTAATACTGAAAACGATCGCTCTCCAGAACAATTTGTCGGTGATAATAAAATATAATCATTAAAATTACATTTCATTTTTCATTTTACATAACCTAACCTAATCCTTATGATTTTTTCTTGTGTAGCTGTAGATGGACTTGTTGACTCTTTGAATATTACATTTTTGCTTATTGAAATTTCTCTTCCATCAAAGCATATACCATATCCTTTGGTTTCTTCTGAGTATCCAACTAATATACCTTTTCTACCCTTTTGATCCCATTTTCTTCGTTTTTCTTTTGGTATATGTGCATATACTTCGCTACCAAAAATGTTCAGATGATTTATATGTGGTGTTTTATTGAACCATAATTCATAAGGTGTTTTTCCTTCTCGATCTGTGTTACCTGTACGATTTATTGTATACACGACTGTATTCACTGCTTCTGCCCAAAGTGTCTTGGATAGATTTTTGCTATATAACATAGTTCTGGCCGCTTCTAAAATTGTTCGCATTGATCTTTCCGCCTTTCCATTTTGCTGGGGTGTGTATGGTACACTCGTCTCATGTTTTATTCCAAATTTATCCAATAAGGCTTTTACTTCAGTATTTTTATATTCCAGACCACAATCACTTCTTAAAGTAATTACTGAAATATTTAACTGATTTTTGACTGTATTTAAATATAGTTCAAATTTATTTTTAACTTCTGATTTTTGGCTCATAAAATACACATATGTATATTTAGAATAATCATCCTTGAATATAACAAAATACCGTTTACCTCCAAGTGAATTTTCCTCCATAGGGCCACAGACATCACTGTGAATTAATTGACCGGGTTTTGTAGTTTTTGTATTGCTCAGTGTAAATGGCTCTCTGTGTTGTTTACCATAAATGCAAGCTTTGCAGAAAAATTTGTTTTTCGTTTCTGTAAATGGAATCCGCATATGTTTCAAGTAGCTCCGAACATATTGGACATTCTGATGACTCAACATTTCATGCCACTGTAGTAATGTGAGAGTTTTAACTGCAATATTTGCTTGTTCAGCTTCTTGCACTGATTTTGTCTCCAGAGCCATTGAAAACATTTTATTCTCACGAACTCCAATAGCAACTATTTGATTATTAAATGCACATCCATCGCTGTCTGTCATCATTTTTATATCTTTGTCAAGGCACGCTCCACACGAAAACAAATTTACCTTAAGATCAGGTACATGTAAAACGTTTGACAAATGACAGTCAACCCATTTATTACCGATTTTCGCTTGAACATTTATATTCCCTTTGCCAATTGCCATGATATGTTTGCCATCACCAACACGTACTGGTAACTGAACTTCAAATGACTTATAGTTACTGAACCATTCTCTTCTGCTAGTCATGTGATCGCTAGCACCTGAATTCACATACCATTTTTCTGACTCGCTGATTTTGATGTCCTTTGATTGTACACCAACCAACGCATTTCCTGAGTTGTTCTTATTTCTTTCTTTTTGTTATTTTAAGAAAATCCGGCATTCACGTCTCCAATGCCCTGGTTTTTTACAATGATTACACTTGCCTGGTTTTTTATCATTGTTCCATTGATTTTCAGAATTGCCAATTTTCGTACGTTTTTCTTTATTTGTTCCAAATGATTTCTTTGCCGAAAATGCACTACTACTTGCAGTATCTCTTTCAGCATCATAACTTTGAATTTGTCTTGTTTTCTCTACCATGAGTCTAGATGACAAATTAGACAATGTTTTGTCCACATTTGGTATCGAATCCCACGCACTGTAGAAATGTTTATAATTTTCTGGCAAAGTCATTAGTATCTTGGTCATAAGCATTGAGTCGGATATTGGTTCACCTAACTGCTTTAATTTTCTACTAAGACTCTCCAATTTCGAAATATGAATCGCCATATTGTCATCTGGGTCTTTAACATAGCTGTAAAACTTTTGTTGAATCATCGTTACAATCGAGTCTGACTTTTGTTCATATACACTAAGCAACTTGTCCCACATTTCCTTAGCCGTGTCACAATTCATTATGTACTGCAGTGGTTGTTCATCCACTGACGTGACTATATACTTTTGAGCCTTGTTGTCCGCTTTTTTTATATTGAATAATCTACACCATACCTTTTTCTTGCATCTTCTTCAGTTTCTGAACTTGATTTTGTAAGAGCGGGTTTTTTCGATTTTCCGGTCACATAATCAAATATATCGGCTGCAGTCATTATGACTTTTATTTGGAATTTCCATGTTTCCCAATTGTCATTACCGGTTAGTTTATTAATTTTTATAGATTCGTTTTCCATAATAACAAATTATCTGTACAATGTCTGTACACTATAAATGTAATAATAACAAACACAATTGCTGCGCTTCACACGATCGATGCACTAACACTGCTCTGCACTATACTGTCTATACTTCGCGAATTATTATTGCTGTACACTGTCTGTACACAAACACGCGATTCGTAAATCAATAATTATTGTATCTGTAGTGATCACGTCGCCTACAGGTATCAGTAGTCAAGGATGATGGTTGGAAGGTGACTCTTGAGTTAATTACACAACGTAGAATTCTTCTTAATTAGATTAATTGTTTATTTATTGTGATAAAACATATATTTATTTATAACATGAAAGCTGAATGTAAGTTAAGTATTCTGAATGATAGAATAAATTCGGTTTGATTCGAATATTTTCTAAGTTCAAAATATTGTTTGTAAGAAATTTTTCTAAGTCCAATGAATTAAATTAAACAACAGACTGGCGTGAAGGTGCTCTAGCTAGTCTGGTCAAGTCGCGTCTGAATACAGGCCGTTTCGGGGTCCCTTATATAGTGCTACCCTCTACTCCCCATAGTCTACTTGCTCTTGTCGCTGTTCTCACGGATGTGGTAAAGTTATCTAGATTGACGGAAATGCCACTCGCCCACGTACGAGCTAAATGCGTATCCCATGCGGCTACAGACTTCGATAATTTATATTATTATTAACATTATTATGATGTAAAAATATACATTATAATAATACATTATGACATTGTTTCTTGTAACTTTTGTAATGATGCATAATCCCACATCCTGTGCACACCTATCAACGATCTTTCATAGTCGTCTAACCACATGATTACGTGTTGCCCTAACGTTAATGATTTCCACGAAATGCTTTCTCTCTTATAATTACAAAGTTGGTCGCATCCTACCCTATCTTGGTTCGGCTGGTACCTAGTTGACCGTGAACTAGACAATGCGGGACGCTAGTCCATAGCATATCAAACATACACGAAATTATTATAAATACCTTACTATACTGGGCCCATAACCTGTTGAAGTACACCAGATACACAGAAGTTAAAGGTAAATAATAATAAGATCGGATATATGTAGTAATATAATAATATGTATAATTGATACGAATAACTATAGTGCTCCGAGGCGTAATATAAAACAACGACTAATCGTCCTACTGGCTACTACATAGAACGAATATGCTAGTAATACAAAATGCCTATTCAGCGTCTGCTGTACTACAGTGTGAATAATTTTACTTATAATCTACATACTATAGGGTGTGTTGTTTACATTCAACACATTTTAATTATTATAGTGTATATTTTTTAGATTCTGGACGGAGTGATGAATGTATTGATTTTACAATTATGTGTGTGTGTTTTTTTTTTTTTTGTATCTGTGAACAGCATAATAACTAGTCGAAAAAATGCTTCAATTTCAAACTTTGGGGGTGGTTTCTGATGTAAAAGTGAATATCCTTGGTGTATTATAGAGGTAAAAAGTAAACAATTTCCAACAGTTTTTAAAAAAAAAATGAGGAAAATGACAGAAAACGGGAATTTTTTGCAAAACTAGTTTTCGACCAAATAGATTTTTTTATATGGTTGTAATTCAAAAACTAATCACTGTAAATACTTGAAACTTTCACCAAATGTTTATGTTAGTGTTATCTATATACAGATTAGTTTTCAAAAATGTTTGACTTTTGTTGAGCTATTTATAGACCACTAAAATTTTCGATCTTTAAGAGAATTAAAGAGTTTAAAAAACTTGAAAAATTAATACAAGGTTCCTTATAAGTTGTTCTTATTGCAGCTAAAAAAATTTTAAAATCGATGGTCACGATTTTTTTTTATAAGCGTTTATAGTTCAAATTTTTACGAAATTTGTCGAAAACGCGAAAATTTCCAAGTAATTTTGAAGTTGAAAAATCATAAAATTTTTTGTGTCAATAACTTAGGATCAAAAATACAACACTATGTTTTCCATAAGTTTTCCTCCAAGTTGCTATAAAGAAAACTCGAAGCATCATCATACAAAAAATTTTAGGTACGTTTGAATTTTAAATTTTTACGAAATAGCGTAACGATAACGATTTATCCTCAAACGATTTCAAACATTTGTCATTATTCAAAAAGTATAAGTCGTAGATATTTGAAAATGTTACCAGTTGTTTATATTGGCATTTTCTTTACATGATTTAATTTTCAAAATATTTTGAGTTTTTTTTTTTGAGATATTTATAGACAACTGAAATTTTCAATTTTTCTGAAAACATTATTTTGAAGTGCCGATAAAATTTTGTTGACCCAATCAAAATACTTGAAAATTTAATACAAAGTTCCTCATAAGTTATTCTTATAGTGATTAAAAAATTATAAGAATACATAGGCACAATTTTTTTTTATTTGCATTTGAAGTTAAAATATTGACAAAAATTCGTCAAAACCATGAATATTTACAAATTATTTTGTAGTTAAAAATTCGTAAAATTGTTTGTACCTATTTATATCTAAGGTTAAAAAATTAAACACTAAGTTTTCCATAAGTTTTGCTTGAAATAGCTATAGAGAAAATTTGAATCGTCGTTATAGGAAAAATGTTTTAAATTTTTATGAAATCGCGTAATGATAACGATTTATCCTCAAACCAGGTATATCTATGATAATATAAGGTATTATGAATTATTATAACCACATGCAATGTTTTTGGAAAAATTGATTAACCATGCCTTATGCAAAATGCGTCCTAATTGAAAAATAAAATATTTGTTTCAAAATAGAATATATGATATTATTTAAATATAATATATTATCCTAGACTGACAAATCATCTCCGTTCAGAATCGTTTTTCGTATACAATGATACCTATCATTGCATTCAAGTTTAACCTACCCTAGTCAGAGGTCCACTCTGCCCCCTAATGTACAGCAGAGCGACATCCACTTACACGGCCTACGAAAATGCCAAAAAACAAACTAATACGCGGGCAACGCCGTGTCGGGACCGCTAGTTAATTCTATAAAAGTAATGTGTTATATAGCTCAAGGATCATTCATCAACCATCTTCAAAGTCATTCGATTTATGAATTTTTTCCGAGTGAAAGAACAGGATCAAAATTAATACAGTCACCGCCAAATTTAATATCTTACAAATTGAGATAAATAAATATTGACTCAATATCTGTTCAGCTAGTTGATCAAGATCATAATCAGATTGATAATTTTTGTGAGACATTAAAAATCGTGCTACATATTAAACGTTACGGGTCTTGATATGGGATTAAAATTTAATATAAACCTATTACTTCAAATCAGTTCAACTAGTTATAAGACTAAAAAACTACCGACAACATCAAATAAAATTAAAAAAATTACGGTGAAAAATAAAAAATTTTTACAAGCTCTAGGTTATCAAATAAAGCAGAATGCCCGAAAGTGATATCTTAGATATAAGTTCACGGTACGAAACGGATTCTAAAATTACGAAAATTTAATATTATTCATATACACCGTATACAACATTATTTAATAATAATGATGAAGTACGTATTTCAATCCAGCAAACTGATGTTTATTCGTATCTACACGAAAACTTTGTTTTTAGAAGGAATTATATCAGACGCTGAAAAAGTTAAACTATCTAATAATGGTTATTCTTACCTCTTCGATCAAATACGATTAGAAATAAATGGGATAGAAGTAGATAGCATACGTGTTCTCGGAATAAGTAATTCGTTAAAAGGTTACTTATCAAGTACACCAGACAACTATAATTGTTATGAAAATTCTGGTTAGAATTTTAAAAATGCAACTCAATGATTACGGAGAATTTAGTGCCTGCATTCCATTGAAATATTGGCTAGGATTGTTTGAAGGATTTAAATAAATATTAGTTAATTCTAAATTGGAATTAATATTGACTCGTAGTCATACTGATTTAAATGCGTTAACCATTAAAAGTGGTGTAAATACTACTACAGGTAAAGTTGTTTTAAACAAGATAGTCTGGAAGGTACCACATATTAATGTCAATGATGAAGAAAGGTTAAAATTATTCTTCACCTTTTCTATTTTTTTCTCCCAGTATTTAACATTTGAATTCCATATCTTGTTGACGAAAATCTAACGTCTCTTTTATCCTTCCATATACTGATGAGTCATCAGTGATGACAATACCTTTGTCATTTTCTTTTCCTTTTATTTCACCTACTTTCAGTTTTGCATTTAGAACATCCTTAGGATAATGCTTAACATTTTCCTAAGGATACCTACTGTATGAGTATTATTGTCTAATGAAATGTGAGGAATATGAAGACCTGTGTAAAAATTATCTACGATACTATTAAAGTTCTTCCTTCATTTAAATAATTTTCAATTAATGACAAAACAACTTTACTAGCACAAGAAATTTTACTGTTAGATCTGTTAGTATCTTTACCACTGTACATACTTAAGTTATATGTATAACCTATATTATCGCATAATTTATATATTCCATATCTTGCTGCTTTATTTGGAATATATTGCCTGAATAGAATGCAACCTCTAAATGGCACTAATGATCAATGACTACATTTTCTGCTGGGACTTTGCATTCTTTAAATTCAATATTTAATAAATCAACAAAAAGGTTGAATGGAAAAATCTGAACAATGCCTGAAAACGATTATGAGCCATAATTGTTGGTACTTAACTATTCATGTATAAAGTTTGTTGACTCCAGTAGTCAGATATCTTAGGATAACCAACCATACCTGTGTACATTACAATACTTAAAAAATTTTAATTTCTAAACTATCTGTGTCTATCCGTTGTCTTTTGTACCTTTTAGGTTGCCTGTTTGTCTCAGTTACAATCAAATTCAATACCTTATTATTCAAAAATAGGTTAAAAATATCAACCGGTTAAGATTCTTGGTCAATATTACATTTGATACCACTGTATTCGGTAAAAATAATATTTTTTCGAAAATCACCTAAAAACCAATTACATTTTTACAATCATGTTATAGGCTGTTCAGAAACTGATAAACTTTACCTGTAACATTAAACCATTCATCAGATATGATACTATTTTCCTGTTGAGCTAAATTTTTTGAAGAAATTTTTTCAGTATCTGGTTTTACACTAATACTGTCATCAGATGATTCGTATAAAACGTCGCTTGGATTGTAATCAATACCTGAGTATCAAAATCAGAATTATCGAGAGCAGAAAGAATACCATCAGAGTCCATTATGCTAATTAAATGACTAAATTTTAGTCATTTAAAAACTATAATTTTTATTGCGAATTGGAATAATATATAGTGATATCATTTACACTCGTTCCTTTTCCGGCCTCGGACGATAGGAACGGTTCGCGAAATGAAACGAAAATCCCATCACTAATTCTTAGCAGCCTATTTTCGTAATAACTTCATGATAATACAAATTTTGTGTAGTTGAACAAAGTAACTTAATAACTTTTTATGTTTATGGTAAACACTACAACCCACGTTTTATCGACCGCCATCAACATCGCCGACGCGAAACCATCGACTCTCCCTCCACTCCGAAAAGTAACATAGTAGGGCAGGAAGCGAAGAATAGTCGCGTCGGACGACTGCCGGACGCTGGCATAACCTCTCTCGATCACGAACTGTTGTCCGGACAACACGTTCCACTCATCTTCTGTGTAAAACTACTCTAAATACCACGTAGTTGAGTGATGAGTTCATCACGTTTTATTCTGATGTACAATAACTTTATTATCAGCCCGCCGGATGTCGAGCGATTATTCAAATTCATTAAAGTTGAATCATTTTAATATTTAAAATAACGATGTAGAGAATATATCATCTATACATTGTTCTCAAAACAATTGCGTGTGTTAACACACATCGATGACATGAATTAACATTCATCGTGTCATCTATCACTTCCATCACTCCACTCGTGACCAGTTGCGACCGGATTACTGTAGTACCTTAACAGCACAGCAGTTACCACAACACCTCTTGACGTTGGAACTAGTATGTGGGTGGTGTGTGTAGGTGCGTACGTATGCTATTGTGTGGTTATTTTTTTTTTTTTTAACATATTTATTTTAATTTGTACAATATGTAACAGAAATTTACAATAAGCACAATGGAGGATTATATAATAGGACGTGGTTGGCTTGGTTGAAGAAACTTTTTAGTAATAGCACTTAATGGCGAGATAGTTGTGATTAGCGTGCTAGTTAACTAGTCCACTAATAGATCACGACACCACCAACGTTTTAAACGTCGGCCGATATTGTGTGTGAATTTAAAACTATTTAATGACAAAAATATTGTTAACTTAATAAACTATAATAATAGTAATACAATTTTTGCATTATTGGTATAAAGATAACATGTAAAATGCTAGATTACTTTGTCGACCCAAGAAAGCTGTATAATATACAAATATTTAATATGTATATTATACAGCTTTCTTGGGTCGACAAAGTAATATCGCAACCTCTACGCCCTTCTAGCCCAACAATTATAAATGTAAACTATAATAATAAATGCAACAATAATATAAATTTGCGATTTGTGGACTGGATTTGCCGACTGGACCTATCTATTATAAGTATGAAACGGATTTATATGCATTTTACATATTTTTTTTGGTTAGAAAAAAGATCGCTAAGCGAGATAAAAATCCGTTTCACATACTGGAGAGTAAAAATGCACTACTTTTATCTTGCATATTTGGGCATTTTTATTAATAAATGCATATTTCAATATTTTGATATTTTATTGGTCATATTAAACATAACAATTAAAATTAGTCAAAAAAAAAATTGCTAATATTGAATTATTTTCGTTGACTATCGACGACAAATTGCTATACATATAATTAAGTGCATATGTTTCATCATGAAATATTCATGGTCTTTAATCGCATTTAAATCTGTTTCCTAGTCATCAATATCCGTAGCATATTTAATTTTTTAACTAATTTTAGTGTATTAAGTAATTATTTAAGTATTTTACAAGGGGAGGTAAATTTCGGTTTATAAAATGTCGAATGTAAGTTCCTACACGAGAGTAGCAGGTGAAAAAAATATATACGTTAGTTCCTACACGGCGAAAAAAGGTACATAGGTATGTAAGTTCCTGCACGGCGGAAAAAAGGTGTAAATATGTATACATACGATGTATATACGAATAAATATATGATGATTATACAATATAATACAAATCGCATAATGAATTTTCACAAATAAATAATATGAGTAAAAAATATAATAAAAATCGCATAAAATTATGAATTATATTTTTTGAAGTTTATTTCTATAACTTAAAAGCTTAACATAATCGTATCAATTAATCTTGTTTGTTTTATAATCTGAAATTTGTTCATTTATAAAATCTTTTTCAGCGTATTTTTTACTGATTTTTGGTTTCGTGATACTAATGGTAGTTCTTATTTTTGTATACATATTTACTTGAAGAAGTTTGAGAATTTCAATAATTTTAAAAATAATTAGATGTTGGTGATAAAAATTTGAGTTATAATCTGAATGAAAACTTTCACAAGCGTTTGTCGTACTCTATCAGAACATTGCCACGCCCACATTTTCGGAGGAAAGATTGATTCATTTGATATATAATTGTCTATCAAATAATCACAAAATTCGGATATAGCTGCATTTTCAGGTTTGTCTGTCATAAAATATTCTGTAAAACATTCTGCCACTTCATCTGGATTGAGAAAAGTGTACGCGACCAACAAATGTTGGGGTACCCGAAGGACCACTCGGTAACGTCCGAGAGCGAAGAGTATAAGACTCTGTTAAGGGGCGTAGGTAGGCAACTAAAGAGCCGTCGCCTTATACTCTCTAGGATAGGCAATATGAAATGCACTACGAACAACGACGACGTGGACAGGAACTAATGTACAATGGAAAGAGGATGTGACAGTTTAGTTATGGGCGGGGGTCTCTGTGGTCGATCCGGTCTGGTGCAATGACCACAGAGCTCACAACAAGTCAGGGACAATACTTAAACTAAACTTAAATTAATGAGGTCTTGAGGTGATTGGCTTGCAATGACGTTGGTCTGGACGGCCTGGGCGGCCTCCCACACACCACGGCGAGTGCTGGCGGTCTTACGCGGGTGTGGACAGCACGATGCTTAGATGAAGATGGCCTCGAGGAACTCGAGGAAGCTGAGGACCTTGTCAACCTGGGTGGCCTCCCACGCAACACGGCTAGTGCTGGCGGTCTTACGCAACGGTGAACAGTCCGAAGTCGTAATCGACGGGTATGCAATATATATGAGTACGTACTAACCTTAAGTAGGAGTCGAAGTAGTGATAGTCACACACGACAAATCGAGTGATGAATAAAATAGTAAAAACAACACCAATGAATTTTACGCCTTACTGGCGAGACAAATATAATGAAATTTCGTATCGCATTGACAACGAATAAACCAAATCTTACAACAATATGAAAATAATAATAATAATTGATGATTGCGCTCAATGCGACTTACAAAAGAAAACACTACATAATTCAGCACGACAAAACAACGCTACAGTAGCGGCTTAGAGAATATCAACATAACCATATACGGCATAAGAAAAAAACACGTAGACACCGAGACGCCAATATTAATAATAATAATAATTAGGGCGTTGGCCGCATAATAATAACAATAATAATAATAATAATTGATAGGAACATATGGTATTTAAGATAATAATCGTACGGCAATAACCGACCATTAATTAAAACACAGAGAACATATAAACAAAGAGAATAAATAATACACAGGTATAATAATTTGACAATTAAAAACACAACAAGAAGGAGTGGTGTTCGGGGAAGACGGAAAAAAGTGGACAGACCGATAAGAACTTCCACGTTGCCGCGCACCGCTCGCATTAGCATATCGCGATAAAATTTTCAGCGCCAACAAAAAGGAAGTCCAAAAATATGTACCAACCATTTTCCTACATCATCATTTGCAAACTTAAATTGTGATGCGTAACCTAAATTTTGAATTTTACGGTACCAGGACTTGGCCCAAATGAAAACGACAACCAAACTTCTCTTCTATTTCCGGAAAAATTTCAAAAACTGCTTGATGCATTGCTATTTAAAAATCTAAAATAATTAGATTATTAATATTAGATTATTATAATTAGTAATAGGTATTACTCCAGCTATTTTTATTGTTTTCAATAATGCAATGTAAGTCTTTTTCTTTATTTGACAATAAACATAACATTAACGGAATGTATAATCCATTTTTAATGCCATGAATCGTATGTAGTTGCGTGTACCATCCCTATACAAAACAAGTAATTCTTTAAAAAAATCTATGTTTGTTTTTCATGAAAAAATAACTATTTCATTTAGTGCATCGTTGTCATATAAAAATAACTCTCCTCTAGTATTTGTTTTTATGTCTAATAAACTCAATATTTCGTGAACTTCTTTTCTTGATGTCGGCAGTTTGGGAAAACAATGCATCCTTTTATTATGAATATTCTTTGCTATGAGTCTTAAGTCGAGTGCAATCAAATTTCCTTCATTAGCATAATTAGATTTGTATTATTTAATCATCGCATATAATATTCGTATATACATATTTACAACTTTTTACAACTTTTACTTACGTACCTGGTTTTACCGTGTAAGAACTTACATATTATGTAGGTACCTGGTTTTTACCGTGTAGGAACTTACATAATACGTACCTTTTTCCGCTGTGTAGGAACTAACATATTTAATTGTTTACCTGCTACTCTCGTGAAGGAACATACTATTCCCCTTATAAAAGGGCTTAGTACCTTTTAATGTTTTTCTTTAGCGCTGGCGATGCTGATATCACATGTTTCTGAATTTTTTTGTTGATTGAAAAAATCATCAATTAAAAGTAGTAGTTGACTTTTATACGAGTACAATCAGTCAGTAATCAATTGATATATAAGAAAAATAATTGTAATGCAAATGAAAGTTTTTACGAATCTATTTTTAATTTATTAATCGATCTTGGATAGTTTAATTTTTTATATTAGTTTTTTAGTAATACATACTAAGTGAAATTATTACAATATACGTTTTTACGGAATGTTCTTTGAAGCTAGGTTGCAAGAAAACTAGGTTTCGTTTGGAGGTGACAAAACATAGGTAAAATGGAATTGAAATATTCTGAGGTTAATAAACTAGTAGTAGTTGTAATATCTTTGATTATAAGTGGTTCAACGTTAAGTGAAATATTTGTTATGGTTTAGTAATCCATTTTTTTTTTTTTTTTTATTAGGTTATGTATGTGCATTAAATTATAAATTTATAGCTTATTAAACAATACCGAATAAACGATATTTTCGTCTTCTCTGAGCATAATATACAACAGGGTTTCCAAATACTCAAATAGTTATTTTCGAACTCTGGATAGCAAATTACCGTATTTCATTTAAATTCTAGTATCACTAAAAAAATCTATAAAAATCTCTACATATCTCTTAGGTATTTAGAATTTTAATTACAGCCAACACATAAGAATACAAAACCAATACAACCATAAACTATTAGGCATTTATGTAATACAAATTTATGTTCTATGTAAATAATGTCAAATATATAATAAACAATAGTTGTTATTTTGCCGAGAATATGTTATTATTACTAATATTAATTATGCCATGCTTACAAGCTTGCACACACACTTTGTAACTTTCCTACAATTTATGTGTGCATTTTTCATTAAATAGCTGAATATTAATATATTAAAACTTTCAATTTCGAAATTGATCTTGAGATCTTAAGTTTCAAAATCTTTTCGTGGTGATCGGCATTTAAGACCAACCATACCATCCAGCAAAATTGCTTCCAGTTTTCCCTTTCTAATGATAATTCCTTCCAATTCTGTCATGACTTCACTATTGATTTCGCACATTGATGACCACACACCATAGCAATAACAACAATAACTTATAGTAATAAACTAATAAAGATAAAATGTCTATACCACACCGTATGGCGATACGACAATGTATCGCCGAAACAGACATTGCCGAATTGACATATCGCCGAAACGTCCGCGCCGAACTGCCGGCGCCGAATCGACATGCCGAAACGTCCGCGCCGAACTGCCGGCGCCGAATCGACATGCCGAAACGTCCGCGCCGAACTGCCGGCGCCGAATCGACATGCCGAAACGTCCTAGATCCTGACCTGTGGTAGGGTTAAGATTTTGGTACGGCAGGTGGTTTTTACGGTAGGTAGCAAACACGTGTATGTGTGGCAAGGTTTTTAACTACTATGAAACCGGGTGGTCACCCATCCGACTTACTCCCAGTCGCATTCCAGAATTGGTAGCTGCTAAAGTGCCACACCAAACGACTCCTAGGTATTTTAATTGCTGTACTCTTTTAAACATATGGCCTTCAACTTTCAACTCAATATTTTGGTTATTTAAATGTAATTACTTTTCTTTGGACCCACCAAATACTCCATTTGTTTTGTGTTTATCTCCAACCCTATACGTTTTGCATTTTATATAAGTTTTTTTTAACCTAACACCTCTGGTGGTACTAGGCCAACAGTACCTGCGAGACGGATGGGGCCGGAGTTGATGATGCGTTCATCCGGCACCGACGTTCCTCCGGAACTTCCCTCGTTTTGAGCTATAAGCCACTTGAGGCATATATACGGCATTGTACAATTGCAATGTGATATCCCTTATGAGAACCCACTTCGTCTTTGTCACTCCGATAAATCTACCGAATAGCGCTCTGGTGTCAGATATCCTTTGCTTCAGGTGGAGGCTGAAATTAATGACCGGCCAGGACACCAGGACATGTGAATAAAACCGTTACGAATGGGAATCCTAATTATTCACAACCAAGCAAATATTTTCTATAGAAAACAAGGCAACCAGTTCAAATACAGAAAGTACAATACCCTTATAATTATAAGTCCTTTATTATTTATACTACACATAAATTTATTATATTTAAACATATTTATAATTTTTTTTTTTTATGTCGTCACGGGTCCCTTCTTATCATCGACACGACTTTTGACAGTATCTTTGTTTTGTATTTTGTGTTGGCCAAGAAGAAATGTATCTTCTTGGCCCCTGCCGTGTCGATGACTGTGTATGTGGATATGTTCTTTTTTGTGTTTCTTTTCCGCCTTCCGCACCTCTTCCGCAAGCACATGGACCCTGTTCTCGGAGACGGCTCCGTCGTACCGGTCACTCAGACTGGAGGCGTATTTCAGACTGACGACGGCCGACGGATACTGACTGGCCACCTTCTAGTCCATGATCCTTTATATGGCGTCTTCCAATTTCGGGAAAGGTGCGTGTGGTATGGCGGGATAAAAGTCTTCAAAGCTGAAATAAAAATAAGGGTTAGTTTACAGTGTTTATCGGGTGAGGGGAGGTATATATGCTTACTGTTTATCCACATACGATTTTACGAGGGCAGTGTGTTTGACCTTGTCCAGGTCACACTGCCGCCGCAACGCCTCTGCCGTGATCTGGCACACGATAAAATTTACTGGCCGTTGATTCTAAATGCTGTAACGCCTTGGCTACTCGCGAAGATGTTGCAGCATCGTGGTCATGGCCCATCATCTCCACCATGCGCTGAAAGACATTTACCGACAAATTTGACCCAAACATTTTATTTAGATCATCGTATATCTTAACCAGTTTTTCTCCACGATTCGTTACAAAGAAATTTGTCCTTCCATAGCCCGTTTTTAATCTAAGCCGGTAATATCTGTTAACAGAAGACAAGAATAAGTGTTCGATAACGCAAATTTAATATATTTACAAATCCATTACCTTTCCATTAATTTACTCAATTCTTCGTCCAAAACGATGGTGGCTGGCTCCACGTTGCTCATTTTGTGGTCGGTGACCGTTACCACGATGCTAGTGCAGTGGGACTTCCGCATTTCCCACTCACATAACAATATGTTCACAGCGACCCCGGAACGTTGTTTTGACGCCCACAGAAACCGGATCCCGTTCTTCTCACTGCGGACGCTGAGCGTTCCGAGGTTCTTCAAATAGTTTATTGTTGTAGCCACGGTTTGTCCGAGGTTCTCTCTCCTGCGGGACAGAACGACGAATAATTAAAAACTAAAAAATTAAAATCTAACAAGCTCCTTGTCACCGGTCTTGTGGTCAGCAACCGTGATCTCCGTGCTCGTTGATTGGTGCTGCCGAGGGCTGGAACCCGATTGAGCACAGTTTACCTTTTTCATTACCCTATTGAGCATAGATACAATTAAACAATAGAAATCCAAAATATAACACGATTGAGCATAGAAATACGTACAACGTTGCCATTTCACACAGAAAAATAAAAATTTAAAAAAAAAATTGAAATTTTTACAGGAATTATTTTATAATAATGATCAAGCTATTAATTAGTGTATAAAAATATAAAATTAAATTATTTTACAAATATATACAATATACATAATTTATGTCCAATACAGATTAGTCTTAAAGTTAATAATAAAATAATAATTACATAATATAATAAACAATAGTTCATTTTTTTATAAATATATATAATATAATTCAAGTCCTATACGGATTAGTCTAAAAGTTAATTTACCTATTGATGTAATAAATTGAGTATAATTTTTTTTTAAATAAAAGTGTGTGTAAAAAAACGTTAATAATAAAATAATAAATAAAAGTTCATTTGTTCTATAAATATATATATATAATTCATCTCCTATACAAAAAAAAGTTAAAGTTAAAAGTCTTAAAGTTAATTTATATATTTAATTTGAATATTTTTATTATGCTATACAATATGTATTATGTGTCAACGTTTTAAAGTGGTATCCCTAAATACTTATTTCCCACTTTTAATAAATATTTTAGTAAATCTTTAGAACATTTATTTCTTAAATATTCATCGTAAGCCATTATAGTTGCATTAATTTTTTGCATTTCAATAAAACTCATACTTTTATAACTGTCGGTTTCAATTGACCGAATTTTTGTCATCGTTTCAGCTTGCGTTTCTTGTAAAACTATAATTACCAAGTGTATGTGTGGGTGAGACTTATAAAATTGTGAATTGTAAGTTCTATGAAAACTTTCAACAGCGTTTGTTGTTCTAAAAAAAAACATTTCATAGAAATTAAATTGACATTTTTTTTATATTTAATAATTAGACTTTGGATGATCTACCTTGGATCAAACATAGGTTCTTTAGCCCATATATTTGGGGGAAATGAAGATTCATCATCTATATAATTATTGAAAACATAATCGCTAAATTCTGAGCAGACTTCATCATTTGGGCAGACACTCATGAGTTCGACGAATGCATCGGCTACTTCATGACTAGGAAGAAAAGCTAATCCAAAAAAACTCTTAAGCCAATTTCCTAGTTCGTCGTTTTCTTTTTTATAGGCTATTCTGAGAATAGAATCGCTGTTTATCTATAATAATAATTAAGAATACAATTAATATATAATTTTTTGATTTGAAATTATTTTGTTCTTACTTTTCGCCACCATGATTGTCCTAAATGAAACCGACAAGCTATTAATTGTACATTTTCAAAAACTTCATACGCGGCTTGGTGGGCTGCCTTTTCAAAGTCAACGTGTAATTTTTTTAATATGAACTGACTTCCTGTATATTCTACACATACGTTTTGTAGGAATATCCACATTTTTTTATATGTATCTTTTGATTTTTTAAATAAAAAAAAATAAACCAATGGCAAATAATAGCCATTTTTATATCCATGAATAGAATATAGTTGTTCAAAATATTTGGGTGCATTATTAAATGTACCATCGGCGAAAAAATCAATACAATCATGCTTAATCATAAATTTTAGGTTGAAATCACAAGTAATACATACAAAACTATTGTCTTCGGGAATATGTATGAATGGTTGTCCACGAAACTTAAAATCATCTTGAGTTTTCATTAAATTCAACTGTAAAAAAACGTCTTCCGGTGACTTAGGCAATTTGGAAAGTACTTTTATTCGTCTATCGTACATAGCTTTACGAACCGTTTTTAAATCTTTATGAACAATTGAAGATTGTTCTAAATTATTTAAAAGTTCACTTCTGATCAACTTTAAAGGTTGAGTTGATAGTGACTCTTCAGCACGTCTTTTACAATTTTCACGTAATACTTGCCTTTCTAATTTATTAGGTGAATTTCCTACATGATTATGTTGTCCACTTGATTTAATAACGATATTTTTATCTGGCCCAGAATAAATCATAGCTGTACAATTATTTTTTGTGCACCGCCATTTTAATAACTCGCCTTTTTTAATTAATCCAATAAATCTGTACTTAAAAGCACCAACATTGGCTAATTCTTTTCCTCTCTCGGATAAAATAACTTTTATTTCACTAATGTCCATCGCGTTCTATGTATATAAAAAAAGTTATCTAAAACAAAACGGTGTAACGTACTAACGCGTAACGACGAACGACACTAACCACTAACGCCTGATAATATTGAGTCTAAGTTACTTATATTTTGCCATTTTGGCAATACAAAAGCCCACTTCTATATGACTATATTATATTATGTAGATAACAAATAATATCCAATCTTACAGTCGTACAGATAATCTTAATTGGCGTAATCGACAATGCATGAGTGTACCTATTTTGATTTTACGATTACGTCGATCCTAATTTCCTACACGACTCGTATATTATTTATCGATTAAACTCGTGCCGCTTTTCAAAATATGGGAAACCACGATTGAAAATAATCACCACGACTAGTAAAGCACACAGATTGACAAATATTTCCATTTCATAGTACTAGTATTTCAAAATACGCGTGTAGTCTAGCTGGTTGTAGTCGGACAAAAAAATTGGCAACGTTGCATTTATTTGACTGTGCTCAATCGGGTTGTTAAAAAATATGGACCGTGCTCAATCGGGTTTTTTCAAAATAGGGACTGTGCTCAATCGTGTTTCACCGCTGCCGAGCTATAGCTATAGTATCTGTACGGCAAGCCCACAAGTCGCCTTCCTCCACCATTTGCTGACCTGCAACAACAAATACCAAGACGGGTTAGCGGTTGTCGGTCCGGACCTGATTGGAGTCGACGCATGACTTACCATTTTTTTGAATGACGAGGCCAAAGATTCTGATAATAAATCAATTGAGCCTTCAGAACCCAAATGTTCTTCAAGCGCTGCCAGATTTCCCGGCAGGTCCAGCTCTACCTGATCCATCACTGATTTTACATCGACGTACTGCGGCAGAGTGTTCGCCTCCAAGGTTTTACGATCGAACAGCTCTTGTGGTTGTTTTCTGAGTTTGTTCTTATAAACCAAATTAAGTTTGTTCTTTAGAACTTTATTTTGATTCAATTTATTTTGGCAAGGCATCAGGTCAAAGGTCCTCGGGAACGTCTGATCCTCGATGTCATGATGGCCGATGGCCATGTCGAAGAGCGTTCCGAGGTTCTTCAAATAGTTTATTGTTGTAGCCACGGTTTGTCCAAGTATCTCTCTCCTGCGGGACAGAACGACGAATAATTAAAAATTAAAAAATTTTAAATCTAACAAACTCACTTCTCCAAATACTCAATGTAAGGGTCGATGCAGCAACTTAGTAGATCCGACCAGTGGACCGGGGGCGTGTTACGGTCTCGGAGCCACACGGAGACGTAATACAGGACCCGTGACACGTTGCCAAGTAATTTTTTACTGCGGTAGAGTCTTTCTGGTGGCTCAGCTGAAGATTTTGTGCGTGCAATTTGAGCAGTGGGTGCTCCATCGGCAACTGCTCTTGAAGCCCTTCTTCGATCATATTCTTGCACAACTGTTTCATGGATCTGCAAACAAACGGAGTTTTCGAACAAACTATCGAATGACTGTCGTACACGCTGGTAGATGATACTGACGGAGAATACCCATTGTCCGCCTCCGGGACAGGCAGACGGGGTTGGAATATCAGACTGCTGGTCAAATTCTATTGTCCTGATGCCGTCGGGTCTTACCATATCACGCTGTTCGCGTTCAACTATTAAGTCGGTCTTTAAGTACATTAAAAATGGATTATCGAGTTTGGGGGCCTCCGGTAAGTCCCTGCTCTCGGCCATAAACCTTCATTCGGCCCATTAGGCACAGTCTAGAATTTTAAAACGGTGTTTTAATAATTTTCCATGTATGGAGCGTTTATGAGACGTATTATGACTTACCATTTTTTTGAATGACGAGGCCAAAGATTCTGATAATAAATCAATTGAGCCTTCAGAACCCAAATGTTCTTCAAGCGCTGCCAGATTTCCCGGCAGGTCCAGCTCTACCTGATCCATCACTGATTTTACATCGACGTACTGCGGCAGAGTGTTCGCCTTCAAGGTTTTACGATCGAACAGCTCTTGTGGTTGTTTTTTGAGTTTGTTCTTATAAACCAAATTAAGTTTGTTCTTTAGAACTTTATTTTGATTCAATTGAATATGAAATGCAAAATGAAATAGAAAAATCAATATTAAATAATAAAATATTTGTTAAGTTTTGTAAATATGAATACTATATTACTAATAATAAAAATATTAAAATCATGAAATATAATCTAAATGCAATTCCTATTAAAGGAAATATTATAATTGTCGATCATTGACACAATATTTCTTGGAAATGGAAAGCCTTATGCTTTTAAAATACTAGAATCACCAACTTGGCTCGAAATTTGTAAGATAGCTAATGATTTAATAATTACAACAGGTACTTTTTTATTCAAATATCTTCATGATATTTGTGTTTTTCAAGATTTAGGAAATATTAAAATTTGTTGTCTTGGCATTGGAGGTACAGATTCCAATCACAAATTGCTTAGAATATAACTTAATAATCGTCATTTTTTTAATAGAAATATTTCTATTTAAAATATCTTAATATATTATATTTAAATAAATTTTTTATAATTGTCAATAAATTCTAAACATAAATATCCACATACAGGAGGATCATTATAGTTTTGAAACTTGTCATTGTTATACCACAGATTATCATCACCTAAATAATTTAAAATTTCAGGAGGAGGAGTACTCGAAAATGAATCAAAATATATTTTATTATTTTTTATTTTTTTCAATGCAACCCAATGAGAACCATTTTGAGTAGAATTATTTAAATTAAATATCCCACATTCATTTAACCAAGGTTTTTCAGGTAATTCATTTATCTTGAAACAACCTCTAATTTTTTTTATATTATTTCCCAATTTTATTATATCAAAATTACTTAACGGTTCGATATTTATGTTTTTTATTTTACTCCAAAAAGTTGTATAACGACCTGGATAATTTTTAATGTTTTTTCTAAATGTTGATATATCGAAATTAATCATTTTTTCGATTTTTTTTTTTATTTGTCTTCAATCCAGAACCTTTATTTTTTCCATTTCTTTATTGTGTCGAATTATTTCCTCTTCTACTTTTTTCTTATGTTTACTATCTTTATAAATATCGTACAATGCAATTAAAGCTGGAGTAGCTACTGCTGCAGCTTCTAGAAAAGGTAAAATTAATGGTAAAAATCCACCTTTAATTTGCTTCGGTGTAATCTCCAACCTTACTCCAGAATTTTTTCTATGCATTTTTTAATTTTTTAATTTATCTATTTGATTTTGATCTAAATAATATTTATTTTCTCATTTATATATTTTATCACTAGCAATATGAATTGTTGCATTAGAGTTTTTTTTATGAGCTTCAGCCAACTTTTTTTATGGTTTTCAGTTAATTTAAAATGCATTTTATAATACGAAATATTTATTTAAAAAATATTAAATTTTATTCAAATATTAAATTCATTCTAAATATCTTTTTGTTTTCATTACATTTGCAGTTGTCAAAGCAGCAATTTTTTCATTCAATGAACTATCAGAAGCATAAAATCTTTCCATTGCTTTTTGTTGTAAATTTTTATCAGCGATATGTCTTGTTTTAGTATCTGTATGATCTTTATAAAAATAATCATGTTCTCTTGCATATTCGTCTAACTTGTTAATCGAGGGAATATTTTCATCTAAATTTGTAAATGATCCTAGATAATTATATCAAGGCCAATGTATCGGAGGTAATTTTGAACAATTTAAAAAAATCATTAAAAAACCCTAAACCTTTTATAATATCCTTTGGTAAATGTGAAATATACGACATTAAGTATTCTACACCTTTAACGGGAATATCAATTATCTTTTCTATTTTTTTAATACAAAAATTAAGAATTTCAAGTTTTTCATCATGATAAGTGTTTTTTCCCGATCTTTCTGCAGATGATATAACATGTAGTCTGTCAATTAATTGTTTAATATTATATTCTAACTTATTTGTTGTTTCTTATGGTAAATTTAACAAAGATTGTAGTAAATATTCAACACCTTTTTTGGGAGTATCAATCAGTGTTTCCATGTTTCGTTTAAACAAATGAACAATACCAAGTTTTTCATTATGAAAACCATAATTTCCCGCTATTTCTTCAGCTAATATAAAATATAGTCTGTCAATTATTTTTATTATATTATCGATATAAATAAATTCAATAGGATTATTTTTATATTTTATTAAACCTTCTCCTTTGGGTAAACTTTGTGATTCTTTCAGTGTTGGTGATTTATCTTTTTTTGATGTTTTTGGTTTATTTTCTTTAGTTTTTGTTGTTGTTGTTAGTTTAATTTTTTCCCAAATAGGTTTAATCATTTCATTATATTTAGCACTTACACTTGATTTAGGTTTTCCTGTGTTAATATCATTATTTTGATATATTGAATCTGTTTCAATTAATATTTTTTCATAGTTTTCAAAATCTTCTTTTGTATAATATTCTGGTTTTGTAACATCTGTATGAGTTAATAATCTCCACATACCTGGGGTTAGTATATGTTTTTTTCCATTTAAAATTATATCATCAAAATCAAATATTATAGGGTATTTTGCGATCATGAATTCATCAGTTTTACTACTATGATATATTCCAAATGGATTAATACCTCTAGCTTCATTTGGTAAATATTTTTGCGCATTTTCACCTAATATTATTATATTTTTAGGCATAGGAGATTCATTTGTTGTTATTCGTGGAGAACTTTTAGGCGTTTTCATAATATCTTGATCTTCTGTTAGTCGTAATAATTCTGGATTACGAGGTTTATAAGGAGTTGTATAAGTAGGTTTATAAGGAGTAGGTATTATCATTTTTTGAATATCATTATCAGTTTTAATAGCAACCTCTTTAACATCATTAACAGATGATTCAACATTTGATAAGGCTTTTAATATTGGTTCATAATGTTTTACTTTTTCTTCTGATGTATATTTATCGTTTAAAACTGTTTTTCTATAGTTATTTTGTAAATTTTTTTTAAGATTAATTATTTTATGTACCTCTGCTTGTTGTTTTTTATTTATTTTTTTTATCTTAATTTCATCTTCATCTTCATCTTTTTCTATAACATTTAACTTTTTTTCAGAATGTTCTAATTCTGATTTTTTAAATCTATTTTCTAAATTTTGTTTAACACGAATTAATTGCTTTATTTTTTCTGTTTTGTTTTCTAAATGGGTTTCTTTCTTAAAAATGTTTTGTGTTTCTGATAGTTCTGTTGGTGGTTCTGCAAATACAACTTTTTTAATTTTTTTTTTTTATAATATCATTTAAATGCTTTCTTGATTGATTAACATTCATTTATTATATAAAAAAATATTAATTTTTCAAGTTTATAGTAGAAACGATTATTGATTAGATCGATTGTTATAAAACCATATTTATTTTTCCAACAAGTTGCACATAAAGATTTAAAATCATTAAAAGAAATAGTATTACTTAAAAAATCCGGTACTGGTCTTCCTTCTGGTATTCCCCCGCCACTCAAGTTTAGTTGACGCCCGCCACTAATGTATAATATACTGATATACTGCAGAGTGCAGATTAAAAAGGTACGAAATCATATACGTTAGGTATTTGTGTGAAATTCTCTAATTATATATTTTAAAAATTATATTTGGTAAAATCCGTGTGATAAAATGAATTATATAAGATAGGTATAACAGCGGGTGCCGTATATAATATTATGAAGTACCTACCTCAGTTATTCAGTTGTTGTCATCTGAACAAAAAGAAAATGAATTTCCGACAAATTTATAGTGACGTGCATGATGTTTCATCGGCAATAATTTTTTTGCAAAACCAAAATATTATCCATAAGACTAGGACTTGTGACAGTGGACACGAAATGGTTTTGGATACACAAAGGGGTCGGTGGCGATGTCATTTAAGATCATGTCTAGCATAAAAAGGTCTCAAGACCAATAATTGGATACAAAGTGCCAAGGTAAAGTTACCAACTATTGTTCACTTCATTTATGGTTGGGCTCATGAACAGACATCAGTGGACTTTTGCAAACGTGAATTTGGAATGAGCAAATCTACTGTAGTAGATTGGAATAATTTTATGAGGGAAGTTTGTGTATGGAAAATTTATCAAGGTGATTCCAAAATAGGAGGTGTTGGTTGTATTGTCGAGATCGACGAAAGTTTATTTGTTAGACGCAAAAATAATGCTGGTCGAATACTGCCACAGCAATGGGTATTTGGTGGCATATGTCGTGAGACCAATGAGTGTTTCGTCGCATGTGTACCCGATCGGTCGGAAAATACATTATTGCCAATAATTTGCGAACGTATACGAGTTGGATCGACCATTATATCTGATTCCTGTCGAGCCTATAATAATATACAACAAACCGGCCATTATACACATTCAACAGTAAACCACAAATATAATTTTGTGGATCCTATAAGTGGAGCTCATACACAGAATGTTGAGAGGATGTGGGGAAGTGCTAAATGGGGCAACAAGAAACGTAGAGGGACTAAGAGAAACTTCCTAGATTCTTATTTGTCAGAATTTATGTGGCGGAGTAAATTAAACGGTCGGGATCCATTTAAAGAAATATGGAAGGATATAGCAGAATTTTGGCCACCTGCATAATTTTTATTATTATTTTTATATTTTTATTTTGATCGCTTGAATTGTTATGTTTATGTATAATCATAAATGTATAATTTTTGTCATAATTTTTTTATAATCATAAATGTATAATTTTTAATAAATGTATAATATATTATTAATCGTACATTTTTATATAAATTATTAGCTATCGAAAATACAAAATGTAAGTGGTGGGCGTCAACTAAACTTGAGTGGCGGGGGAATTGCCTTCCTGGCGGGGGTCAACTAGACCAGTACCAAAAATCCTCCCAAATTTTTTTCTATAGTTATTTTGTAAATTTTTTTTAAGATTAATTATTTTTTGGATTTCTTTTAGTGTACCTATATTCAACGTGCCCCTATTCAAGGGACGCGTTAGTATTGTCACCTTCATCTTCATCTTTTTTTATAAAATTTAACTTTTTTTCGGATTGTTCTAAATCTGATTTTTTAAAAGTTTTTTGTAAATTTTGTCTAAGATGAATAATATGTTTGATTTTTTCTGTTTCGTTTGCTATGTTATTTCCTACCTTGGAATTGTTTTGGTCTTCAAATGTTATTTTTTTTTTAATTTTTTTTTTAAATTAATTTTGAATTTGTTTGATATCCATTTATTGGAAAATAATTTTCATCGTTCATCAATACTAAAAATATCATTACCTTTATTGTCATAGATAAAATTTTTTATTATGTCTATTGTTATGAAACCATATGTTTTTATTTTTTTTTTTTTATCATATGTTTTACAATAAGTTCTAAAAATGTCTTTAAATTTGTCTAATGGTATAATTTTGATAATAAAATCGGACCATATTTTTTCAATATAATAATTTGACTGATTAAAAACAATTATAACAGTTAAAAAAATTACTTATTGTTTTTATATCTACTGAAGTATAACTTTGTGTTAAATAAATAACAATAATATTCTTTGATCTCGATCTTATAAAATATTACATTATCAACTTTTGATCTTCTAAAAGAAAACCATGAATAACCACTACACTATTAGGTTCACAATCATCAACAGATATTATATCACCATCAGAAAAATTAATGTTTATAGAAGATATTCCATCAAATATTTTTTTTAATTTTTTATAAACTGGCTGATCAATATTTTTTGTAAAAATATATAGATTTTTATATGGAATCCAATAACTTATAATCATATTATACAACAAAGTTGTTTTACCACAGCCAGATGCTGGACCAACCAGATGGAAAAATTATTATTGATGAATTTCCAATTTTAGAATTCAATCCTATGTATAAAGTTTTATTGTTAAATGATTTAAAAACAATTTCTCAAGAAAAAAAATATATTTTTAATTTTAAATCATGGCAATGTATTGAAGAAAGAAATATATCAGGAAAACCCATAAAACTCGATTTAACAACTCAATATCGAAGTCTTAATAGTCCTTTGTTTGCGGGTGTGGTATTTCAAACAAACAAGTTAAATACTCAAGAACATGATCCTTGTGAATTTGATCATTGTAATGTGAAAAATTTTAGGTTTGAAATAAATGGAAGACGTTATCCTGAAGAAACTCAAGATCTAGATTTTAAGAATGAAAAATATTGTGAGGCTTATGATAGTTTGATGGATTATAAAAAAACTTTACATAAAACTCATCAAGAACTTCCTTTGATGTATAATGATCCAAACGATTTTAAAACATTTAGAACAATATATCTTGTAAACATGACTAGACAACCAACAAATATTTCTGCAGCTAAACAAAATATTATTTTACATGTGGATTTCAATGAAGATTTACCTTAAAGTACAATTTTCTATGTATTTTTCGTTAGAAATGATGAATTTTTATTTGATATTGAAAAAGGAACAATTGAAGAATCTTTTACTGATTAAATTAGATAATAGATTTACACTTCTTTTAAGAGAATTATGTTCATGTCTTTCTGACAACAATAATAGTACTCCACCTCTTTCTGGAATAAATTTTTGTGTTTTCAATAGAAATATTTCTATTGAAAAATAATTTTAATATTTATTTTGTTTTTCTTCAATTAGATCAAGATAAACAATAAAATCATCACCAAAATTAACAATATCACCATTTTGATCAAGAATATATATATTTATCTTTTGAATTGTTCTTACATTTACTTGTCTGTACATTATTGGATTACATCTTATAAAAAGATTATTTGAATCATAATAAAAAACAAACAAAAGTTCCTCTTCGATAACTTTTTCATCAATAGATGAAACAGACTTTTCAATTATGTTGCAATGTACTTCTAATAATTGTTTATTTATATTATTATCTAATTTTTCAGAATCTCCTACATGTTTATATAAAAAATTATTATCAATCCCTAAACTTAATTTTAAATATTCGTCTATCAAACAAGTATCTTTTGAAGTTAATTTAATAAAATTATTATCATTTAGTAATTTGATATTTGAAGGTAATAAACTATTCAATTGATCAATTGAATAGTTACCTTCAATTTCAGTTTTATATATTTTATCAGATTTTTTTGCTTGGCTAAATATAACACCGTTTATATTTTTTTTAAAACATTGTGTATAAAAAATTGGTTTGTTTGATTCTGTTATTTTATATTCAATATCAGGACCTAGTTTCCATGAATCAGGCCATACCCTATTTATAGGGATTAAATATCCCATATAATCAAAACCTAAACAATTTGATAAATATTCATCAAAACTTAGACCGATTGAGGCTGTAATATTTCAAAAATCATCAATTAATTCAAGACTTATTTTAGGAAAATCATAACAATTCATTAAATTTTCAATTTCAATCTTCGGTATTTCACCATTTCTACCTAATCTAATTGTACATTCTTGATCTATATTTATATATTTTTCTTCAGAAGTAGGACAATACATTAAAGTATTACCAACTAATGAAAAATCAAATTCTGTATTTTCAAATCCTAAATTTTTTTTAAATTTTTCATCTAATTTATAATAACAAGGAGATTCAATTTGAATTTTTTTATTATTATAAGATAAGAATACCGGTTCAATTAATTTATTTAAATATGAAATGCTATATATACCTTTTTTATATATATATTTCTCTATGTTCAATTTCTATTTTACAATCTGATTCAATATTAATCAAATTTAAACTTTTTAAATACATTGATTCGAGACCTATTTTAAATTTATTATTATCATTGAATTCTGGCTGTGGTAAATGAATATAACCATTTTTTTTTACTTTTATAAATACCATTTATAAAAGTTTATATATTTTTTTTTCTAATTTATTCAAAATCAATAAAATGCATTGATTTTCCTTTGTTTAATTTTGTCATTCCTTTATAAATAAGATTAAATTTTGTTTTCGAATTTTTATATAACGATATATTTTCATCTATCATTTCATCATTATCTAAATATCTATTTGGTAAAAATACTCTAATTTTATTATCTAATACAACAGTTATTGTTTTACCATGCTCTGTATCAAAATATTCGAAAAAAGTCACCTCATATTTTTTTCACGTACGTGTCCCCAGCCCCCCCACATCGGATATTTCAAATTTTTTTTTGGCAAAAAATTAGCATGTAATTAGCATGTATTTGCATGCTAACTTTTGTAATTTGCACGCGCTTTAATTAGGCATGGGATCAAAAAATAGGTGGGGGGCTGTAGACACGTGTCTCCGACCCCCCCACCCATCAAAATCACTTATTTTCAAATTTTTTTCTAGGCCAATATTTAGCATGTAATTAGCATGTATTTTCACGCTTGGTCCCGAAACTCTACCGTCATTCGTTGTTTTGCAAAATCCGTTTTTCTAATTTGCACGTGTCCCCAGCCCCCCCACAACTCGAAATACTAGGAATTACAAAAGTGCTTGCACGTATATTTGGATGACTATGATATCATATTCCTAAAGTGGAATACTAATTCTTTTGTAAATTATTATATTTACATAATATGTTTAAATGTATTTTTGTTTGATAATATTTATAAATTATCACTTTTATATTTTTTGCATTTTTACGACTTACGATCTACATTGTACATATTCTAGCGTTATCGGTTTTATTGTGATCACATTTAATATACTTATATTTAGTATACTATAGTTTCAATGAAACTAACAATAGTTACTAACCTTTCAATGAAAACAAATATATATATATATATATATGTATATATATATGTATATATATATTTAATGCTAGCGGTTTTGTAAATCTATTTTTAGGTTGGTATATTTTAATTGTATCTATAAATATTTGTTATTTATGTAAAATCTTAAACTGAGTATCTGATTAACTGATAATATTGTCATTTGGTCACTGATGTGCAAGCTCTCAGCAAGCCCATCGACGGTTATTTATTTCACTTATCGTAATTATTTAAATTGTTTTTTACACGCGTTTTAAAATGGCCGGACGAAAGTGTGCATGTCCACCGGCTACTGTCATTGATGCAGTTATTTTGTTTAAGGATAGAGTAATTACTACTTCTGATAATGGCCTAAAACGTAAGTATAATTTTATAATAAAGTTGAATATCACCACTTTGTTTAGCAAAAAAGCCTGAAAATATTTTTATTATTTATGATGAATATTTAAAATAAATTACGAAATAAATTACTTAATGATAGTAGTTATAACTTATAACACCACCGTTTTGTACCAGATGATAATGGTTCTGAATGCCACTAAGAGTACCTATTTCAAATATTTCAATCTTACTTTTTTTCTTAATATATAAAAGGTATCATCCTTTGGCGATTTTTAAATAGCGAGTGGCTAGTAAAGTTAGTTATGCCGTGATGACCGCCAAATGAGTGCTCGGTGAAGCTGTTCTCAAATGTGACTATTGTGAGATTGTGGCGATTGTGCAAATGTGTGTGTCGTCATTACCTTGCCTGAGTAATTTTGTAAATGTATAAAGTATATGTCAATAAACGATTTAAGTGAAACAGATTAGGCATTATTTATTTTTATTATTATTAGACATTTGTATTGATTGTATTTAATAATTATTTTCATTTAATCTTACCAGATTTTAGAACATATTAATTTCACCAAAAAAAGCTTTGTTAATTGAGGGGTGGGGGAAAAATTCACATTAGCCATTTCATCAAAAATAACTACTACCTATACAATTTGTAATGTCAAACAATATTAATAAAAATAATGTAACTATATTTAAATTTAATAAAAATAAATTATGACTTATAACAAAGAATAAAAATATACAATTAACAAACAAAAAGTTATTTAGATTATTAATAAAATTAATAAATTACTAAAAGTAATTTTACAAATTGTGTATATTAATAATTAATAAGACTATAATAATTAATATTTAAATAACATTAATTCATTAAAATGATTAATATCGCTGACTTTTTTTATTAGATTTATAGTTTGGGGAACAGAAGTTTTTTTTTATTCTAATAAGTTTTAGATTCTGATCAGAGCGATTTATTTTATAATGATGTGTGTGTGTGTGTGTGTGTGTGTGTTTTTTTTTTTGTCTGTTGCCACTTCTTAGAGCAGTATAAATGCTTCGATTTTCTTCAAAATTACTAATACACCTAACCTATTTACTTGGAACCTAAATTTTCAATCCTTAGCTATAAAATTTGAACATTTTATAAATTTCTAACTACAAAATATTTTTAAATTTTAAATTTGATACATTTTTTAAAATGTGAACTTTAAATGCTCATAAAACAAAATTGTGCATATGTATTTTCAATATTTATCAATTTCTATAGTAACAATATATTAGGAGCCTTGGATTAAATTTTCACGGTTTTTACCCAACAAACAAAATTTTATTGATTAATTTATTTTATTAATTATAGAAAAAAAAAATCAAAAAATTGAAATTTTTATTGATATTTTTTTTTTTTTTTTGATAAAAGTCGACAAACGTATGATAAATCTTGAATTACATTTTAAAATCTTAGATTTAAATAGAAAAATTTTGATGATTTTCTAACTCAAAATAATTTACAAATTTTGGTCATTTTTACGTATTTTGTCAAAATTTAAACTTTAAATGCTTAGAAAAAAAAAAACTGTAACTACGGATTTTTAATGTTCTTCATCTGCCTTTGAAACAATATATTAGCCATTAGGAGCCTTCTATTAAATTTTCAAGAATTTATACAAATCGATATCCGAGAAAATAGCTGAATTGCTAAATATTGGCGTATAAGCGATTATGCAGTTCCAGTTATTTCGAATTGTGGGGGGGCTGGGGACACGTGCAAATTAGAAAAACGGATTTTGCAAAACAACGAATGACGGTAGAGTTTCGGGACCAAGCGTGCAAATACATGCTAATTACATGCTAAATATTGGCGTATAAACGATTATGCAGTTCCAGTTATTTCGAGTTGTGGGGGGGCTGGGGACACGTGCAAATTAGAAAAACGGATTTTGCGAACCAACGAATGACGGTAGAGTTTCGGGACCAAGCGTGCAAATACATGCTAATTACATGCTAAATATTGGCCTAGAAAAAAATTTGAAAATAAGTGATTTTGATGGGTGGGGGGGTCGGAGACACGTGTCTACAGCCCCCCCACCTATTTTTTGATCCCACGCCTAATTAAAGCGCGTGCAAATTACAAAAGTTAGCATGCAAATACATGCTAATTACATGCTAATTTTTTGCCAAAAAAAAATTTGAAATATCCGATGTGGGGGGGCTGGGGACACGTACGTATTTTTTTCCTTGTACTAATTTATCTAATTTTACAAAATCATATTGAGTGTTGCCGCATTTATTTAAAGATGCTTTAAAATTTTCCATTTCTATTATTTATTATAATAAAAAATAAAAATGTTTAAACATCGAAACATTAAAACATACATTTAAGCATAACAACATAACTACGTAAATCAATTAATTATGTTCACGTCGACGTTTAGTGTTTTTACGTTGTCGTTGTTGATTTTCACGTTCACGTTCACATTCACGTTGTTCTATTATCTTTTTTGTCACATAGCGGAAATAAAGCATATTCTTAAGTTTCTTGATTTCTTGTTCATATTCTTCACACTGTTTTTTACATAGTTCGATTTGAGATAATACCAGGTTAAATACATTATATTCATTATAATCACTATTACTATCACTATCACTATCATATTTACCATTTTCAGGTAGACATTGTTGATTTTCATGTTTACATTCGATGATCAAATTAGTAGAACTATCACTATAACTTTTAACTTTTTCATTTCCCATTCCTATTATTTATTATAATAAAAATAAAAATTTTTAAACATCGAAACGTTAAAATATATATTAAAGCATAACAACATAACTACGTTGAATAATTACGTATAACTGTATAAGTATAAGCTGAATAATTACGTATAATAATAATAATAATATATAATATATCAACGTTTGTGTATTGTATAATATTATTATTTTATAGGTAAGTGTATTGTCTTAGCTGTATATTATAAAATCTATGCTATAGAGCAATTCAAGTATGCAATTGTGTACCATTTATTTAAGGAACACTTATAACTTATAAGTTATAGTGCCATAATTTGTCAACATAATAAAACTTTTCAAGATTTATCTCACCATTATTAAAATACCTATAAGTATTCTAAAAGAATACCATTTGTTAATTTGTATTATTTAAAATAAAAATTAAACTTTCAAATAAAACTTGTTTGAAAAAAAAAATGATATTTTTAATTCCTTTTTATTATGTATAGGTTCTGTTAAAGTTATATATTTTATATTATTTGCCTTTAAAATCGGGCAGTTATTGAATTTTCCATAGAAACTTTAAATAGATACTTGGATAAACCAAGAAATAATATGGTATAAAATTAATACACATTTTTTTTTTTATATATAAAAGCTTATTATACTCGTGAATACGAGATCTAGAAAAGACTTGAATTGTCGCGAGCGAAGCGATTGTCATTTTGAGTGATAGAATCTGATATGTTTTGAATCTAATAAATACACAATATTGTCATTGTCAAAAATTTTTGCGCGTATACTCCTCCAGTTTTTTTGCCAAAACACCACTGGATTTTTGTAAACTATCTGCTAGTAATAAATATTAAAATAGTAACACACTTCATTATTCAATAATAATTGTTTTTTATTTTTGCAAGCAAAAGAACATAGTTATAAAAATATTAAATTGTAATCATAATTTCTTAGAAAAATAAATGTCATGAAACGTTTGACAACGTATCATCATATCCATATTTAGTCTTTCTCCATTACAGACTTCCATTTTTCTAACATAATCAATATATTTATTACCATATTTATTAAATATTTCTCTTTTCTCTTCTTTTAAAGTAAACAATTTATCTCTTAATTGATTTATTTCAAATTCATTTGATGATGAACTTATTTTTATTAAATAAATGCTATGTTTTATTTCTTTAGTTTTTTTATTAATTTCTTTTGTTTCTAATATTTTTATTATCTTCAATATTTCTTAATTTTAATGATTCCATGGTTTGTAAATTATATCGATATTTATTCATAAGTTCATATTTTGTTTTTTTAAATCCATAGTCTGTTATTTTATTTCAAAATACATTAATACTAATACACAGCATGTTTAATCATATCATAGAAACATAGACGGAAAAAATCTAATAATCAAACATGTTAACCAACTGTATTGTATATAATTTAATTTTCATCTGAATTAAATTAACTTTATAAAAAATAATCATGAAGTTTAAAATATAGGTACACATATCATATATTTCTTATAAGTGTGTATTTGCTGTATACTAAATTTATTTTTTCTCCTGACTAATGTTTAATGAATACATACAATATAATATAGATAGGTAGAAAAAATGTTTTATTTGAACGATTATTAAACTTATTTTTATTAAATAAATGTTAAGTTTTATTTCTTTAATTTTTTTTATTAATTTCTTTTGTTTCTAATATACTATTTTTATTATTTCCAATATTTTCAATATTTTCTAATTTTAATGATTCCATGTTTTGTAATTATATTGATATTTATTCATAAGTTCATCTTTGTTTTTTTGAATCCATTGACTGTAATATTATTTCAAAATACATTAATACTAATACACAGTATGTTAAATCATATCATAGAAACATAGACAGAAAAAATCTAATAATCAAATATGTTAACCAACTGTATTGTATATAATTTAATTTTTATCTGAATTAAATAAACTTTATAAAAAAATAATCATGAGTTTAAAATATAGGTACACATATCATATATTACTTACAACTGTGTATTTGTGTTGTACACTAAATTTATTTTTTCTCCTGTCTAAGGTTAAATGAATACATACAATTTTATATAGATAGACGGAGAAGTCTAATTTACTGACCCAGATTTTACTGACCGGAATAAAATATACTGACCCGGGCTCCTAGATCCCCGACCGGGCTGAAATTTGCAGGGGACATACTTAGGTACGTAAACAATGATGTAGGTTCCGCGGTTCCGTCTATGTTTTTTCCATATTTAACATCGTCCAATCGTACACTTGAAAAAACTGCAATTAACTGCTGATTAATTTATAATCTAATGTACCTAATTAGTTTAATTTTTGATCTTGCTAATTTTGAATCTTGTCACTTCTAGGATAATTACATTAAAAAAAATAATATATGGTACATGAGTAAATACTAAATAGATTAACTATGTACAACTTTTACCGGTAAAAATATTTTAAATGAACACATTTATTTTGAATACAATAAGTAAAAACAGTAATAAATTGTATTTACAAAAATGAATGGAACAGTCATAAGTTGAATGGATACTTAGTTGATAAATTATCATAAAACACTTATCATATTATACAATATTAGACATTAATTTTTAATCAAAAATCAGTAAAGAATTATAATAAGTAATTATAAATTTATAATGTTAAAAAAAATGCATTTAAAATAAATAAAATACCTGAAAATCAGCCACCCTACTGAAGAATTATAATAAGAAATTATAAATTTATAATGTTAAAAAAATGCATTTAAAATAATTAAAATATCTGAAAATCAGCCACCCTGCTGCTGTTTTCTATTTTTAATACAGTTGTATAATACAATTTTCCAAACTAAAATATATATCTTTTTTAGTTTCTGATTGAATATTAAACATTTTAAATATAATATTTATAGTAATAATTTGGTGAATAATGTAAGATAAAGATAAAATTAACGATATTAACAAACAAATTTTAGGTTGGTCTTAACGCTCTTAACCTATATTATTAAGTTTAGTTTTTACATATATCACAAACATAAACTTCCGGTAAATATTTCTTTTCGGTGTTAATATATGTTAAATGATACCAGTGTTGTCCAACTCCACAATAGACCCAGTCAACATGACTATACGACTTAGAGTTATTCAGCGGATCCTTGCAATTATTCTCCAAGGAACTTATTACACTGTCCCAATAGTCGAATGCAATATTCATTAAATAGTCTAGAGCATTGGCCGCATATGGAGTACCTCTGATGATTTCAACGTCTGAATATAATTTACATTTAAATCTAAACGATAATTCTTGAACTTATGTTTATCATAATCAAATGTCTTTGGCCCTAAAGTTCCAACGTTATTATTAATGTATTCTAATTTTTTTTTTTTTGATAATTTTTCGATACGTCAGTAAGTTTTCACGTTCGACAAAATGACATGCATCTATGCTGCTTTTAATGATTGCTTCTCCGAACATACGAGTACATGCAAATGCACCACAATCGTATCCATTGTACTGTTGAGGAACATTTGGTATATAAACTTTATACTGGTCAATGGAAAATGATCGGTTGTGAAATTCTTCATACATTTTTAAGTAGTTAAGAGCCAGACTGATATCTTGTTTCTTAAGAGGGTGCCACACCCGCATGTGTTGTCTCCGTCATACAAGTGCGTAGCATAGCAAATTTTACGCTCAGCAGATCACGTTTATCTCCGTTAATTTAAAATTTAGAGTGAATTGACCTATTATAAAAATTAAAGGCAAGATTATTACCGAGGGCATCTCATAGGCTTTTTATTATATTTTAATTTTAAACCGAGTTATGAGTATTTTTAGATACAAAAATAATTTTAAATTTTAAAATACTCATTATTCGCTTTAAAATTAAAATATAATAAAAAGCCTATGAGATGCCCTCGGTAATAATCTTGCCTTTAATTTTTATAATAGGTCAATTCACTCTAAATTTTTAATTGAAGAAGATAAACGAGATTTGCTGAGCGTAAAATTTGCTATGCTACGCACTTGTACGACGAAGAAAACACATGCGGGTATGGCGTCATCTTAACACTACTATGGAAACTATCCAAATACTACAAAGTCTTAGATTTTGTTAAGATCACTATCAAAATATTATGTTCGTTTCTAGTTAAAGGCATAAGCACGATATCGTACCCTGGTATTTGGTAACTCAGAAATTCTTCCAAACCTACCTGCATTATCGTTTTGTTCATATGAATATTTTGAGTTTCTAAATAGTTGCTCATGTACAAATCTTCACATAAAAAAAATCACAGACCTATCTACTTCTATAGAAAGTATTGTGAGGAAAACACATATTGTTTGTCCATAAATATAAAGTTCACTGATGTTCGATACGGTTGAAATTCTTTTATCTAAGGCAAACAAATGAGTTTGACAAATTCTTCGACCGAAAATGTAATATTCTTGGTATGATTCTCCAAACTCTAATTATTGGTTGCTATTTTTTTTAAAACCTATGTGCTGTTCAAAACTTACCTGATTTTTTATACTATTGGCCCTTAATTTAGTAACAGGTGTTGAGAAATGTTTCGGTGGCGTTATGGTTGTTTCTTCGTTAACGCGGTTGTCGTTGTTTTCTTCAAATAACACCAATCTTTTTTTTACGACTTTATTACCTTTAACAGCAGTAGGAACTAATATACAATCATTTTTAGCGTTGCTGTTTAGTGAAACATTAAAAAGCTCTGAGTCGTCGGATGCTTCAACTATCGTTACATTTTTTGGTACGTTCTTTATACCTGAACGAACGCCACGACTTTTTCTTAACAATGTCTGCAATTTTACTTGATCCTGTTTTATGTTAATGAAATTACATGATATCTTAACAGCTTCGATATGGTGACACTTTTTTCTTAATTTACATGTACAACTGTCCGGGTTGCGTATTTTGCAAATGTGGGTACACTCAGAACCGCTCTTCTATGATTGGTTCATTTGAATTTCGCGCTTTTTTTTATCACTTTATAATATCACATCATATCATATTGTCAATTTTATAATAGCATTTAGCATACATATCATATTAAAATAATATATTATATTATATTTTTTAAATCACCTATTGAATAGGTACCTATTATAAACAGACTAAAATCTTGTAAATTAAATAATTTTTATTAATATTTCTATATTTCTATTTTATTTAACACACTAACTAACCTACCGCAATTCTGAAGAACAAAATATTATAATTTGCAATCACACTTGGACTTAAACAAAATAATATTTTATACTCTTAAAAAATAAAGTATAGGTAATCTTACCTACTGACTTTAACAATTTCTTAATTTATGACAATAATATTAATGTTTGATAGTTTTCATTATTTTATAAGAAAAGATAGCTTATTCTATAGTTTTCTTATAAAATAATCAAAACTGTCAAACATTAATATTATTATCATACATTAAGAAATTGTTAAAAATCAGTAGGTATGGTAATAATATTAAACCTAATGTGAAAAAAACAATAATACTGAATAATTTTTTTTTTTATTGGTATTTTGTTACATTTACTCCTGCATAAATTATTATTTGGATGTATTTTTTAAATCTCTATTAAAATACTAGGTACAAGGATTTAAATTATGAATTTTATATATAATCTTAATCAAAATGACAATTTAATAATAAATAGTGAATGTAGGTACTTATGATGGAAGTACCTTCATAACACTTCTTTAATAAATTATGAATTTTTAAACATAAAATATGAAAACTTTTCAATAGATACTGAAAGCTTAAGAACATTTACAATTTATTTTAAAAATAATAACTATAAATAATAATAAATTAAAAATAACTATAAAATAAATAAATAATAATGTTTTAATTTATTATAAATTAAATTATATTTCACCATACTATTTTCATTATATTATTATTTTTAAATTATATTCTAAATCTGAACAAAGTTAGCTGGTAATGTTGTAAATATTAATTATGATTAAAAATTTATTGTTTAAAGAGAGCAAATATTGTAAATATCAAGAATTCTTCAACTATATATCTGAAAAATAGTATACCAGAAAAAAATAGTGCATTATTTAATAATTTATTGTTTTACTAGTGAGATTTGGCATTATTTATATTCAAATTTAAACATTGTGTTAAATTATGAAGACGCTTCGGCTGTTTGATTTTTTTTTGGTATTTGTATGTCTACCAGCTGCGGAATAATTTTCTGTAGGAGGTCTTCCTGCATTCATTCGATGTGCACCCTTGTAGTTTCCACATCTCCTAGCCACTGAAGTAGGTTGAACACGAATACGTCTTCCCTGCTTAGAACTAAAGTAATAAATAAAAAAACAATTAAAGCAGCATAATACAATTGTATGTTTGTTAACATATTTATTATATACCTAGTACTACTAATTATTAAACATTTACCTAGAAGCACTTTTAATAACAAAATCAACAGCTTGAGTTGGAGTAACTTTACTTTGTATATTTTTTGTTAAAATTGTTAAATATTTGATTGATGCTTCTGAAACATCTTTTTGTAAAACAAGTCCAAGATTATTTATAGCGTTTGAAAATTCTGTCCACTTTTTTGAAAATTTTTCTGTTAATACCTAACTGCTGCCTTGGTACATCGTTAAATGAAGTATCGAATGAGTTTGGTTGGTCTTTTGATGAACTACAGTTATTTTCATTATTTTATGACACATCTGTTTTAGTTTGTTTAACTAAAATATTTTTCTCCATCACAGATGTTTGAGGAGATGATAGTTCATTAACATCCTGCAATTATGAAGTTTGCATCATAATTATTCTAAATATTGTATTGAGAACATTTTGTTTTATAGTATACATTACTTCAAAAAATGGTTTCGGTGGACACTCATTACCAAGAGCAAGCAAAGCTAGATTATAGCGATCATTACAATTAACTACTGGACAATTTGGAAATCCTTTTGAGTTTGGAAAATGTTTTTTCAGAAAACCTAACCTTTGACATTCGGGTAAGCTGCATTTCGAAATGGCTTTTTGATCTTCTGTTATAAGCAAAATCTAATAAGCAGTTGATAAAATATTTATCCCAAATTATAGCAATAAATTCAATAAGTGCAACTATGTTATAAGCTTTTGTGCGTTCCAAAATTATTTCTTTTAAAATGCGAATAGATGCCTCAGAATAATTGTTTGTTTGATGATTTCGTGTTATAAGACGATTACTAATTCTATAAAGCATTGACCACTGATTGCTTCTTTTCAAATTGTCATGCAAACGATCTTTAAATTTTTGATTATTTTCTAATTGATTTACTTTATTTATAGAATCTTGAAATTCTTCATCAGTTTTAGAATACACAACCTAAAAAATACAATAGGTACCTAGTAGTTATTTTTATAATAAGTTCAGCATAAGTCATTTAGAGTATTATAGATACCTGTTTGAAAAGCTTCATCAAATGTTGCCTTTGTGTAGGTAATACATTACTTCCAGTTGACATTAGCCATCTCCATTCTGCTTGCATGAAATGAAATAGACAAAGCAATTGAGTTGTTGAGGGCCAAACTTCTTTAATGGCATTTTTTTCGGCAACAGAATCATCAGTCATAATTATCTTCGGGTACTAAACCCAAATTAAAATAACAAAGGTTTTTACTTTAGAAAATATAATTAATGTTACTGCTTTCAAAACTTAAAAATAATCAAAAGCAGATTGGTTTGTATTACTATTAAGTCTTGATACTTTTTTAAGACAAAATATTTAATATCCATAAATCAAATTTTATTTCTACTTCTTAAAATAGAAGTGTTTAGTCAAGAAGCTCCTACGAATTTAGTGGTCGGCTTCATTGACTACATCAACGAAAGTCAACAGTTTAAAGGAATACCAGGACCAGTGTGATATTAGGATTTTCAGACTAAGACCCCATCAACTATACTCTGAGATATATAACGTGCACGTATGGCAAGGCACATACAATAATTTATTGATGAAATATACAAGAAATAATAATAATATAATCATTCGCTAGTGACTCGGTACCGGCGCCTCAGTACCAATCAATAGGAATACAAGGTATAAGTAATAACATAAAATAATCAATAAGTAAATAATAAATAGTACTATCAACACATATGATAGTAATAATAGGTAATCATAATAATAATCAACACCGGATTATGATAAAGAATAATACAACACAAGATATTATGACAATAATTACGCGCGTCTCCTGCGACCGTTGGTGATCACTTGGTGGTTGCCAACTCTGAATTGATAACAGGTACGGCGACACTATGACCACTGACGATTGAGTCCACACGTAGCACTCATCATTGGGTGCGGCGGCTAAGATGAGTAGATGACGTATATCAGAGACTACCGGTGTGGGTTCGGTTTAATCATAACCGAACGCACGCGTATTACCGGCGATTCACAGCTGCTTGCCAAACAGCGACCGTATAACAATATCACCACAGGTCGCACGAACAACACGTGAATATAATCTATGTCGGACGACCGGGCACCGTATCAAAGACACTAATACGATTAACGGAGCGGCGAAACACAGCCTATGGAGGTTACGGCAACGGATATTTATAATGCGATTATTACGGCGCTGATATGGCGGCACGCGTCGCGTGAACGGCAAATCAAGTCGCGATCACAGAAGCACAGGCAACGCTTAACCGCAAGCCGGCCAGCGCAACGACAGAACGACGGACCGTACGTTGACAAAGGTCGTTGGGTAACTAACTAGGTCAACGTTTCACAGAGTCTACGGCGGACGTGCGTTTTCACTTATCGGTGACAGCATGCTAGACGGGCGGGGAAACGGCACGACCGGTTCACAGACGCATCGGCCATACATCGACTGAGGCGCTCGAACATCCTCCCCCAATGAAAAGCCCTGATTTTCATGAGACGTGGCAGGCGCTGGAGCATTGAAGATTGAGAACGAGCAACGGTCGCGGAGCCTGACATTGGTACGAAAAAAAATAATAAGATAATAGTACAATAGCTCAAAATCTTGAGATTATAAATACAAGTGATGACATCATAAATAACACATGAGTAATAACATAAATAAAATTCAAAGTTTAACAATTAACCTGGTTTGCCAGGGTGTGCCCCGAGTATAATTGATGTGGTCAACCTGACAATCCAGAATGGTTGGTGAGCAGCAGGCAGACACTAAGGAATAGAATAACTCAATTACCCCGACACAGCAAGCACAAATAAATAACATGGGACACGAAATTACTCAAATTCAAAAAAAAAAAAAAGGCAACTACTCTGTGGGCAGCAGCACCAATTTTACAACTGGCCTGGTAAGCTCACCCTGGGCCGTCAACACTCTAGCTACACGCACAACGCCATCAGCTCCAGGCATGACACTCAAGACCCGACCTAGACGCCAAGCTGTAGGAGGGCTCTGGTTGTCTTTAATCACGACCATGTCTCCGTCTTTGACGTTAGGAACATTGTTTGTCCATTTTGTTCGTGTCTGTAATGAGCACAGGTATTCACTGGACCATCGACGCCAAAACGACTGGTGAAACTGATGAAGTAACTTCCAACGGTTGACAATTTTCCGGCTGTCCTCGGGTATATGATGTTCAGGAACAGCGAGCAGAGGTTGTCCAATTAAAAAGTGTCCCGGAGACAAGTAGCCGAGATCAAGAGGCGACGATGACATCGGAGTGAGTGGCCGCGAGTTTAAGATCGCTTCGATGCGGCATAGAATGGTAGACAGTTCCTCGAGTGACGGAGTATGACTACCCATGACACGGGTTAACAAAGTCTTGAACGAGCGTACGGCAGCTTCCCACAATCCACCGAAGTGCGGAGCACTTGGTGGGTTGAAAATCCACGTACACGCAGAGTGGGAAGACAGTCTGTGATGATTTTCAGGATTGTTCACTAATTGACGCAATTGTTTTGACGCTCCAACAAAATTGGTCCCGCAGTCTGAAAATATTTCGTGAGGAAGACCACGTCGCGCAACGAAACGATCGAATGCGGCCAAGAACGCATCAGTAGTCAAGTCCAATACTATTTCTAAATGCACCGCCTTCACGGCCATGCATACGAATACAGCGACATACACTTTATATTGTCTTGCCTTCCGCAAGCGGCATTCGCGCATTGGCAAGGGACCAGCGTAATCAATCCCAACACGGGAGAACGGTCGGCAAGCTTGAACACGTACCGCGGGCAAATCAGCCATGAGGGGAGTTTGAGTTTGAGCAATTGCTCTGACACATATGGTACATGAGCCAATGACTTTCCTGATCACGCACCGCACAGACGCAATCCAAAATTGACGAGCGATTAAAGCTGTTATAACTCTAGGTCCCGAATGGCACGTCACAAGGTGCCAATGCCGGACAATAAGTAACGAAAGATAAGATGTCTTCGACAGTAATATTGGCTGCCTTTGAGCTTCTGTTAAATCAGCATGTGCCAAACGACCACCGACACGAATCAAACCACATGGATCAATGAATGGGCGGAGCACTGCAAATGTTCGAGGTGGCGCTTGATCATGCTGCACATTGTGTAGCAATTTCCCCAGTGTCTGTAATTGAGACGCTTTGACAAGAACTGTTAGGGAATCAGTCAATTCCGATTGACATAGAAAGGCATTGGAGTACGTCTTACCTTGACATAATCCGATAAAACGACGCATCCATGTGACGACTCTGAGCATGTTGGTGTATGAAGAAAAACGTGAGAACCATTCGCCCTCGGTGTCGAGTTGCACAGCTAAGGAAACGCCTTTTGTTTCAGGCAGTTCTTCTAAGGACATTATACAAGGTGAAAGGTCCCAGGTATCTTCAGAATGACGTAAAAATTTAGGCCCATACCAAATACAGGGGGAACTGCATAAGGGCTGAGGGCTGCATTCCGCGCGAAGCACAGTCAGCCGGGTTATCGTCAGTTCGTACATATCCCCATTTACACGATGGTAACAATTGATGCACCTGGTGCACTCGATTAGAGACAAATATTTTGAACAAGGAGTGTGGATTGATCAACCAAGACAAAACTATTTGTGAGTCAGACCAGGCAAAAACATTAGTGATAACGAGTTGAAGTTCAAGTGTCGCTTTGACGCGACCCATCCATCGTGCCAATAGAACAGAAGCAGACAATTCAAGTCGAGGTACAGTGATCTTCTTCATGGGCGCCATTTTTGTCTTGGACCCTAGAAGGGAAATGGAGACCGATCCATCTGGCTGAATCAAACGAAGATAGACGATTGCTGCGTAGCCTTGCTCTGAAGCATCACAAAAGCCGCAGAGCTGGACATGGGAACCATTTTTTGTAGCCAGAAAACGCGGAATCTTGACTTTAGTCAATGTATGGAGATCTTGGACAAAGATTTTCCAATCCTCAGTCAAGTCGGACGGAAGTGGCGCATCCCAACCTAAACCTGCCTTCCAGATTTTCTGCAATATATGCTTGGCATAGAAGATTACTGGAGCAATAAGGCCAATTGGATCAAAGATTCTGGCAATGGTTGACAGAACGGCGCGTTTGGTCATGACATCACACGAAGAAGAGACTTCAAAGCCAAAAGTGTCTTCGGATGAGTCCCAATTTAAACCGAGAACCTTGACCACTCCTGCCTCAGGGTCGTCGAACTGTAAAATTCCTTGGACACGATCATCTTGTGGAATAGTAGCTAGAATCTGAGGATCATTACTAGACCATTTTTTCAGCTCAAAACCAGCGGTACTCAGAACAGATTTCAAGTCAGATTTCAATGTCAACAGTTGGCTTGTGCTGTCGGCGCCAACACAAATATCGTCAACGTAAGTTTGGTGAGTTAATGCCTGTTTGACACCAGGAAACTCTGCACAACCATTGTCGGCAAGGTCCTTCAGAACTCGCAACGCTAGGTAAGGAGCACAGTTCACTCCGTAAGTAACCGTGTTCAGTTGGTACTCCTTAAGTTCATCCAACGGTGACACACGCCATAAGATGTGTTGGTATTTCCGATATTGTGGAAGTACCAGTATTTGTCGATACATTTTACACACGTCTGCTGTGAAGGTGAATTGATGTATACGAAATCGGAGCATGATATCAACAATATCCTGCTGAAGCTTTGGACCAGTAAAAAGACACTGATTCAAGGAACGGTTGGATGAAGTAGTGGCCGAAGCATCAAATACCACTCGAATTTTACTGGTTGCAACATCACCTTTAAAGACAGGATGGTGAGGTATGAAGTAGTCACCAGGACTGGAAGCGATAGACATATGCCCTAGTGATTCATAATCACTCATAAAAGCTGAGTATGCCTGATTCAAAGCTGGATTAGCTTGAAGTTTCCGCTCTAGGTTTTGGAATCGACGCAAAGCCATTTGTCGAGATCCAAAAAAACGTTCTTCCTTGCCGGATTCCATGAAGGGCAACGGAACCACGAATCGACCGTTATCATCACGCACACGTTCGGTCAAGTAGATGGTTTCACACTTGCCTTCCTCAGTGAATGTAACTGGAGCAGAGTCAGGTTCTTCAACACGCCAGAAGCGTTCGACCAGATTCTCAAGTGATACCGTGAGTGACACAACATTTGAGCAGACTCGATCGGGCTCTTGTTCAGGGACAGGGCCGATTAGAATCCACCCGAATAAAGATCCGAATGCAGTGGGTAATGAATTGTCTATGACAACACGTTTTCCGTCTAATATCTGGGCAAACACATCGGCTCCCAACAACAAGTCAACAGGTGCCGGAAGATCAAAACTAGGATCAGCTAGAGCCAAATGCGAAAAATGAAGTTTGCACTGCTTGGGCAGATGACGAGATGGCATGTTAGTAGTTATCGTGGGCAGGACCCAAGCTGTCACCTGGATTTTCGTATTCTCATCATACCGCGGTGCGATGGTACAATGGACCACACCATTCAACTTGGGAACTTGAACACCAGAAAGACCCGTTAAAGGCACTGTCCATTTGGAACGTTTTAAACCCAGGCGATCCGCACACGCCAAGGTCATGACACTGACCTGTGATGCCGAATCGATCAATGCACGGACTGGTTGGGCGCGACCACAGTAATCACGAACATGTATGAGGGCGGTCCCGAGTAAAACAGTTGGCCGATCCAGTGACCCAACGTGGACGGCTGGAGGATCAGTGGAAGATGATGGCTTTCGGGAAGCTTCAAAATCGCGATAGAGTAAAACATGATGACGACCATTACATTTGGGACATGTCTTCGCTAAACAGCGAGTCGACCAATGAGTAGAATTCAAACATCGGAAACAAATTTTACGGTCCTTCGCCGCTTGATATCTATCATCCATAGACATGTCAGAAAAGGTTACACACTTAACTGTAGAATGTTCGCCAGAGCAAAAAAGACATTTGGAAATAGATGCGACCGGGGCGTGTGAAGACAACAAGGCAACTTTAGACCTTTTATTGTCAAGTCGATGAATTGGTTTGGTCCTATCCTGAGGTTGGTTGTAACTGCGCGCGTTACTCGATTGTGTGACAGTTTCTAAGACTGCAACACGTGACTTGACGTAGGTGACCAAGTCCGAAACTAGTGGGAATTCACATGAATTAGCAGCCTCAAAACCTTTACGCGTTGACAACGATAGGCCACGAACAGACAAGGCGAATAGGATGAACTCCCCCAAGTCAGGAATATTCAACGATTTTAACATGGCAACTTGATCGGAAAACAGGATCAGAAATTGCTTCAGTCCATCCAATGATTCTTGAGACTGAGACTGGACTGAAATAAGTTTGTCCACAATAAGTGACGCTAATTGTCTAGGTTTATCATACCGTTCAAATAATGTGGACCAAGCTAGGTTATAAGTATTCTCCGTAACCGCAATATTTTTAATAGTATAAAGAGCATCGCCCTTAAGACAACCAAGGAGATAATAAAACCGATCAATATTTGGCAGGTTAGGAATGTGACCCACCCTTGCAAGAAACCTGTCGCGGAAAACAGGCCATTCGATCAAATCACCACTGAAAGAGGGTAATGGTATTTCTGGTAGACGGGATACTGAGGTGCTGCCAGGCACATGATGTATGGACCCATTGGCACTACCGTCCAATGACACAGTTTCATTTTTAGGTGTGTGTTGTTCAACTACAGTTACAACACTAATGTACAGAGAACGAATCTCGGTCTCTAAATGTGTAGAGAACTCAGATGTAAGATCCAAATCCAATAATGCATCCAAAACAGCTTGATTATGTGACATAAAAGAAGTCCATAATGAATCCAGATCACCAGCAGCAATTAAAAAATTAGGTAACAGCTCTAAATTATCATTGACACGAGCCGCTGTCGTAGCTAATGCTTTAATTCGGTTAATAGTACCTTCACGGTTAAGCACTGAAATAGTCTTAGCCCTAACTGCTAGTCTTTGCTCACGAGCAGCCTTTTCTTCGCTTGTCTCTACCATATTAATTCAATATATATATAAATTAAAAAATATTTAAATATAAAACTCACTTTACTATAATAATGTAACACCAATAAGCAATAAGGTGTTATATAATGTGCATAAAC